>NC_088861.1:32242981-32477254 GCF_963853765.1 Magallana gigas
ATTTTTGTTAAAAAGCCGAAAACATTAAAAAAAATTTTAAAACCAAACAAACAGTTAGAGACTGTAAAGGGGATGACAGGGGCATGCACAGGGAAATACAGTGACCTACAGTGGGTGACAGGGGCGTACAGGGGTGACAGGGGCTTACAGTGGCACATAGGGGATGTGTACAGGGGATGACAGCGAAAACTCAGGGGATGGCAGAGAAAGACGGGATTTCTATATGGACAGGGGTCTTTAGAGCCAGTAGTAGTACGTACAAACTGTCATTTTCATAGATCTTTTGTCAATTTCAGATCCAGGATGCTATGATCTGATAACGAAAACAACAGTTACAGAACAAACAGAGGCTGAACCTAATCCAAAATTTACAACCGTAGCACCATGTTCATCATCTCCACAGATTCATAATGAGTAAGTTATCTTATTTGGTTATAGAATAATGATTTTAGTATATATAGTAGTTAAGATATAGTTTATCACATATATATCTCCCTTTAAGGAATACATACGGCTGATGTAGCAATGCGCTGATTGATGACACTATTTTATGTTAGTGTGACCACGCCCGGATGTCTGGTACATAACTAGGCGATGGTGCACGTTCATTTGGGGAATTAAGCTCAAGGGGAATAAGTAAATCAAGAATGCACAAAGTCCAAATGGCAGGATATGAGAAATGTTTATTAAAGATTGAATGTTAAATAATCCAATCTACACACGCAGGTAACAACATTAATGAGCAAGTCTTGTTCCTAACTGTAATTTAGAGGAGGGGGCCTAAACAGATGAATTAGAAATTTGTCTCCTAACACTCTTCATGATTTCCTAGCTTCGCCCTACATCCTTTCAGTCCGAAGTCTCAAAGCTAACTCTCTCTAGAAGAACTCATGTACAAGAATTAATTTCTCTATGAATTGCCTAAGGTAAAGTTGTCACTTAGGGCTAATCAAATAATTAAGTTATCAGTGTCATCCCTTTGATGTGAAGAAGTCAAAGTGGTTTTGTTTACCCTAACTAACACCTATGAGTGCCCAGTGCCATGAGCAGTGTCACTGACAATAAAGATTAACAATTACTGTGAAATCACTAAATATTCTAGGGGATTAAGAAGTAAACAACAGCTTGGACAACCTTTAGAAATAAGTAATAAGGAATGCTTTAGATGTCGATAAGGAATTGCTAAGTATTGGAAAATATAAGATTAGAATAAAGTAAAATAAAGTAGACTATGAAAATGTACGAGGGTTGTCCAAAAAGTTCGTGGACACATGTGATTTCATTCTAAATAACGACGCTATATTTAGAAAAGTATTAAAATATTTTAATATAGACTATAATTATGCATGTGTATAAAATTCAGAACAATGTACATTCTCATAATGTAGTTATCACTACAAAAACATTGCCTGTACAGGCCGCACGACCCAGTCTGACGGTTACACGACGTTTTTATAACGTCGTACGTAGCGCGTTGGTTTCTGTTACTTTTCAACGTAGTCACCTTTGCACTGCAAACACTTCTCACACCTTCTTAGCCATGAATCGAACACATCCGAATACCATTTACTGTCGATTTTTAGATACAATGGTTCGAGTAGCATATTTAAGTTCATCAGAATTCTTAAATCTTACTCCTCTTAGCTGTGATTTGATGAAAGGAAAAATTGCAAAATCCATTGGAGCAAGATCCGGACTGTATGGCGGGTGTTCAAGAAGATTGAATCCTAGGAGTTCGATTTCCAGACACGTGGAAGCTGCCGTATGTGCAGGTGCATTATCTTGGTGTAGGATGATATTTCCAAGGTCCACAGCCATGGCAGGGCGTTTTTTCTTAATTGCCTTACTTAAGTCGCGGCGTAACACCTGTAATAAATAAAACCAATGTTTTGTTTGGTACACTGTATGTGGCTTTAGAATATGTGGGTTTATTAAGGTCTTCCGTTTCCAACGGAAGACCTTATTGTTTTCGTACTGTTTATTATTATTTTTTTTTCTCCAAATTTTGTGCACGCGATTTCTCGAAAACTACTCAACCGATCTGAACAATTTTTTCACAGATGATGGGAAATTATCTGAATTTTATATGTTTTTGAATTTTTTGTCGTCGTCACTTCCGGTCCGGATTTACGGTCGATTTTGTAATTTTTTACGACCAATTTTGTGCAGAGTTGATCTCAGAAACTATAAGAGATATGACTTTGAAGTTTTCAGGATAGGTAGAGCATGGTTTGAAGTTATGCACTATTTAGTTGTTTTGCACCAGTGGCGCTATTCCTTGGAGCTCGCTTAGGCACAAAAATGGGGTACAGATTTCGAATCAAAATTTCCATATGTTTTGATCAGTATCTTTTTATCAGTTGATATTTTGACAAGACATATGGAACAAAAGTAGTAGAGAATCAAAAGTTCTATCCAATAAAATCAAGAAAAAGGGACTGGCCCCTTTAATTAGGGACCAAGAGACTCGTAAATTCTATCACGAATAACTTGAAAACGATAAATATTTTGTTATGCATTATAAAAATCAAAGTTGTTGATCTCTACATTATCGGTTTGAAAGAGTCATCGTCAGGCCCATGTCTGACGTAATTAGGGTTTTTATTCTTTATCTTCAAATTTTTTTTTTTGGGGGGGGGGGGGTAATTTTGAAATTGTATCGATATCTCATGGTATCATTTTATCTAAAAAAAAAAAAATCGGACGGAAGACCTACTCGTTACTCATAACGAGGTCGTATCTAGTTAATATATAGTAATTAAATAAATCAAAATTAAGATTAGAATGTCTGGGTATTAAATTTATGAATTACGATATGGTTAATGTAGCGAAATGGACGTTTTTAAATCTGTAATTACAAATTAAATGTGATGAAATGGGTAGTTCTCTACCTTGGAGTAGTATGCAGCATTCACCGTCTGACCGGAGGGTACAGCGTGGACCGAAATCATTCCGTGCCGATCAGCAAAGAATATGTGCAATTGTTTACCCACGGATTTCGCAACCTTCGCCTTTTTCGGTGCTGGTGAACCCCGGTGTTTCCAAATGCTGGATTCTGTTTTTGTTTCTGGATCAAAATGATGCAGCCAAGTCTCGTCCGTAGTAATGATTCTGTCAAGCCACTTCTCTCCTCCTCTTTTGAAATTCTGTATGAAAGCCTTACTTGTCTGCATTCGTCTTTTTTTGTGCTCATCGGATAAAAGTCTGGGCACCCATCTTGCGCAAACACGACTCATACAGAAGTCTTCAGTGAGGATATTAAAAACCGAAGATTTGCTAACATCACTTATTGACGCGACTTCTCTTAACGTCAGACGTCTGTCTTTCATGACAATGTCATGAATGCGGGATTTCGTTATATCGTCATAAAGCAAAGGCCTTCCACTTCTTTCAGCGTCTTTTAAATCGCAAACTCCATCCGAAAATCGTTTGTGCCACTTGTAGACTAGTGATCTTGATATGTGTCGATGCCTTTTTGTGTTCTCCATCATTTGTTTCGTTTCGATAGGTGTTTTTCCCCGAGTCTACGCAGAACTTAATGATGGCGCTGTTCCATGCGATCCGCCGAAGTCGCTTTTTCTGGCATTTTCAAAGACATGTTCTTGCCGTAAACTCCTTGAAATATCCTCTGCTCAATTAAAAACGGCATTAAATGACGTATGAAAATGACGTTCACAATTCTGACTACGTCACAGTTGAATATTTTGACGTTTTTACCCGTATTAAAAATACTGTTAATATTCTTATCTGAAAACTCAATCTCGAAGTTTGGACAATTGGACCGTTCGTGCTTTTCGCGACACTTGAATACAGTAAAATTTAAGTTTAATTTTAATGAAAACATTCAAAACTACTTTAATCTGATTTGGAATTTTATGACAAATATGTTGGTATACAATATGCATATATAAACCCGTTTAAAATGACAAAAACGCGATTGTCCACGAACTTTTTGGACAGCCTTCGTATGCTAAAAGTTATCAAAAGTGAAATGGATGTCATTTCACTGGTGATATGAGTAACAGTTTCACGGGTTGCAGTTTATAAAAGATGTGTTTCAATTAGCCGATTTGGTATCCAATGACTCTTAACCATATTTGATCATTTAGCTTGCTGCTGCTAGGCGAAATACATGTTTTCTGATGTTAAACTGCATTACTAAATCCCCTCAATGGTTGGCCAAAGTTTCTCTCAGTAATAGTTTTCTTTGTTTTAATTTTTTTGAAAGGGGAAAACCACTCTGACTTGTCTAAAGATCATAAAAATCACATTCTGAACATAATATAGGTTCTAATTTTTTATTTTTAGCAAAGAGTTTCATCAATTAAATTATTGATTATAAATTTTTATTTGAGATAGCATTTAGTTGTTGTAATTTATAACAAAGACTTCACAACAAATATTGGCATAAATTACAGAAATTTCATTTTTAACTCACCAAGACAAAGTAGGGGGAGGTGATGCTATTACTGCGGCATCGGGCTTAGAACATGTAGAACCTGATTTAACTATTTGGAGCAGGTCCAGAGTGTATCTAAGTTATATTAATCATGTATCTTCTTCAAACTTGTGCATATGGACCTCCTTATTGACTTGGGTGTTAAATCTGGCAGGATTCAGATTCTGCTGATTAAATGATAATTTGGTATTAATTTAAGGAGGCCAACTTAAGTTTTCATTGCGCATGTTTTTGCGCATTCTAATATAATACAGTGTACTTATACTTCTTATGAAATTTTTACAATATATCAGTTTTTTGTGCAGGTGCCCATTGATAGCATCTATCTTGGTTACTACTGGTCCTAACTTCACCAAACTTGCATGGATGGTGTGTCTTGTGATACTGATGCACCTGACAGGCTTGAATGCTGAATATGAGCCATAGGTTTCAGATGCTGGAGGAGGTTAATGTTTTGAGAGCTGGTTAAAGTTTTTGGAGCAGGTGCCCTCTGATGATTATAACTTCACCAAATTGCATGGATGTTGCATCTTATGATACTATACTGATGCACCTGACAGGATTGAATGCTGAATCTTAGCCATAGGTTTCGGATGCTGGATATGGATGCTGGAGGAGATTAAGGTTTAAGATTTGGTTAAAGCTGACAGGAATTCATAAAAGCAGTTGATCGCCATATTAGTTTCGATTGCTCCTCTACTGACACTGGGGTATATATACCAGTCGAGAAAGTTACGGTCCATTGCTTTCCGATCGAGGCATTGAGGTGGCACGGACTTCTAAATGCATGAACTACGCGTAGTAGTAAACTATTTGTGATCAAGAATAAATGAAACAGCAATTTTTATTCTTTGAAAGAATTTTCAAGGTATCTGTATTATTTTGCACAGATAGTGCCGCCTTACTTCACATGTACATCGAACACGTGTGTCGTTCATACAGAGTGCCTATGTCTGTATCTTTTGAAAAGTCCGGCGGCACTACATCAAACACAGTAGCGAAATGATAGTAAATCCAAGAAAGTAACAACGTAACATGTGTCCAACGGTTTCTACAAAACGCCCTGTTTCTAAAATCCATGAGGTCATTGACAGTTGTGCATGGGCAATGTTAAACCATACACAGTCAATTGGTCTACAGTTATCGAGGATTTTTTAAGTATCTGTGCCTCTATTTAAGCCAGTCTTGTTTCTTCGTTCATTGCATGGATATCCCTTGCCAGTGCAGTGGTTGTCATATTATTTTTGTTTAAAACGCGTTTCTACACGTATTTGCGTCCAAGGTAACGTGTTTGGGTGTAATATTTGTGTAAATAAATTATTCCGACAAAGTTTAGGGAGGTCAGCCATTATTCCATGTAGCGATCATTTAGAGATATGAAAATAATATATACGATAATATAAACTATTCAATGTAAAGAATTATATGCCCAGCTCTAGCCACGTTGATGCTTCCCCTATGTAGAGCTCTTTTTTTCTTGCATGTGTGTGCATGCGTGTTTGATGTTTCAAAAAAATATTTTCAATATCACAGCCGCAAATGACTCGTGTACAGCTGATTTGGTGATTAGGAAACTAGTCCCTAGTTTGATGGACAACACAGTTCAGTTCAGTATATACTGAATATTATTTCTTGTAACTTGTAACTAGGGGACTGCCATACAAAACGACTGTGACGACTGTTAAGGTTAACTGCTAAGGACTTTCTTGCTAAGATATCGTTCAGTTACAATGGAGAAAGTGAGCAAAATTTTGAAGTAACCAATTGTATTTGATATCAAGACATAGATTAGGAAAATATTCAAGATTTGATCCACAGAAAAGCTTTACAATGTTTTTTTTTTAATTACTGCAAAGAGAGGGGGTTATTCTCACTACTAGTAAGTGTGTGTTTTTTCCCTCTCGATTTATCAAATTAAAAAAATGTCATCGGATACAGAAATTTGTAAATGTATTTCATATGTATTTACAGTGAAGCTTTGAAACTGTTTTTTGTCTTTTTAGGTCACCTGAGTAAACTCAGGTGACCTATTGCTATCCGTTTTCGTGCGTCGTCGTGCGACGTGCGTCGTGCGTTAACAATTGTACATTTTTAACTTCTTCTTAAAAACTACAAGGCTGATTGTTACCATTTTTGGCGTGAGGCATCTCTGTGGAATCAAAATTCTGAAATTCATGGCTCTACCACCCCCGGGGTGCCACATGTGGGGTTAAATATGCACCAAAAATGCCAAATTTTCAAAAATCTTCTTGTCCCACATATGTGAGGAAAAAACTGGTTGCATAATTTTGATGTTCATGAGACCCTCTACCAAAATTGTGAAATTCATGGCCCCTGGGTCAGGGGTTCTGGTTCTAGGGTGCGACCAATATAGCCATATAGTAAAAATGTATTAAATCTTGGAAAATCTTCTTCTCTACTCCCATATGTACTTGTTAAAAACTAAATGCATGATTATGATGCCATTGAGGCCCTCCACTAAAATTGTGAAATTCATGACCCCTGTGTCAGGGGTTCAGGCTCTAGGGTGAGGCAAATATGGCCATGTAGTAAACATGTATTAAATCTTAGAAAATCTTCTCTACACCCACACATGTGTGCGAAAAACTGAATACATGGTTATGATGTCCACTAATTCAGTAACCTAAATTGTGAAATTCAGCGCCCCTGGGTCAGGGGTTCAGGGCTTGAGGGGGAGGGGGTTGGGGTTGGGCAATATGGCAATAAAGTGTTTATGCGTATAATGTTTAAAAATTGTCTTCTCTATTCTCACACATCTGTATAAAAACTGACTTATAATTATGTTTACCAGGAAGTCCCCTACTATAATTTTCATGTCCCCTGGAGTATGGGTTTTGACGTTAGGGCAGGGCCAGAATGGATGTATAGGTGTTAATGCATATAATGTTAAAAAATTATCTTCTTTTCTCCCACACACCTGAAAGGAAAACTGAATTCATGATTTTGTAGACCAGATCTTTAAGTTTTTGGCCAAAATGATATGTTTCATAGTTCTTTTTTAAAAAGATTTCAGGCAGGGAGGTGGTCGTCATTACAAATTTATAATTTTTTTTACTCCAGAATAAAACCTAATTAATTAAATGCATATATGAGACTCCTCGACAAGTTTGTGTATGGGTTATACGCTACTCGGGTGACCGTTAAGGCCAATTGGCCTCTTGTTAATTAAAAAACTTTAAAATTCTAGAAAATTTTTGAATTATGTATCAAAAACTTTTTATGATTCAATAATTTTAGTAACTTTATTTAAGTTCATATATGTCCCGTTTGAAATTAGCCTTGTGCCGGTATAAGTCCAATAAGGACATTTCTACTGACCATGAAACGTGGTACTACACGTCTAAAACAAAGCGTACCGTTCCGTGCAAAAAACAAACCGTTTACGCATTCACAAAATGATATGTTTCATAGTTCTTTTTTTAAAAGATTTCAGGCAGGGAGTTGGTCGTCATTCCAAATTTATAATGTTTTTACTCCAGAATAAAACCTAATTAATTAAAACCATATATGAGACTCCTCGACAAGTTTGTGTATGGGTTATACGCTACTCGGGTGACCGTTAAGGCCAATTGGCCTCTTGTTAATTAAAAAACTTTAAAATTCTAGAATATTTTTGAATTATGTATCAAAAACTTTTTATGATTCAATAATTTTAGTAACTTTATTTAAGTTCATATATGTCCCGTTTGAAATAAGCCTTGTGCCGGTATAAGGCCAATAAGGACATTTCTACTGACCATGAAACGTGGTACTACACGTCTAAAACAAAGCGTACCGTTCCGTGCAAAAAACAAACCGTTCACGCATTCACAAAACGAACTGTACCGTTCACAAAACCATTAACCGTACCGTGCAAAAAGCGTGCAATAATAATTTATGCAAGACCCGCCCCAAAATCGACCGAAAAATTGTACTGTATAGTGTAATAAGCGTGCAACTTAATTGACCATTGTTGTTCGATGAAGACGGACGGAGATTATCGCTAACAAAATAAGTTCAATATTTTGCTAGATATTTGTTTAAAACCGTTACAAAAAATCGTGTGATGTATCTTTTTCTTAGACCTTTGCATTTCTTCAGGTTATCGACAAAACTGCCATGGCCAATTTCTTAACATTGTAAGATAAAATAAAATTGTAAAATAAAATAAAATTTTGAAATAAAATAAAATTGTAAAATGTTCACACAATGCATGGAGATATTTTCGATTAGTTTTAGGAAATGTTTTAAACATTGTGTTCATACTGGACTTTGCATAACATGAGAGAGAGAGAGAGAGAGAGAGAGAGAGAGAGAGAGAGAGAGAGAGAGAGAGAGAGAGCGCAAGTGTGCTATGTATAATACTTATATTAAAGCTTTATCACTGAACTTTAATATTCTACAGTCGGTCAATTGAGCGGAACTCCACCTGATACGCCTGTCAATCAATTAAAGAATAACAGTACACATCGCACCATGAACCGCGTTCTACTTGGCTCCTCCTACATAGCTTAAAGAAAATGCTTCAATTTCAGTTTTAATTTAATCAATATTTAAGAGAGAGTTCATATTTGAAATAACTCAACAATTATTTCCCTTTGACTTAGTGATTTTAACTCACGTTTTTTATGGCGATCAGTGTCCCTTTTCCTCACTGTAGTATTTTCGGTTAGGTAAATTCTTAATATATTGACCAATTAAACATGTAATATTGTTGATTTTCTGGTATTTTCCGTGTCCCGTTTACAACAATTATATAAATAAATATGTAGGTAAATAAAAAGGAGAAAATAAATAGGCTATTACAAAAGATCAATAAAAAACTGTCGACTCACACACCCTGTCCATCGGACACAGAAAACCTTTACTACATGTATATGTACACTGTACAAGAAAATAGTTCAATGGAAAGAGAGTGAGTGGTAAATGTTCAAATTTTACTGAGTTGGTTCAAAGAAAAAGTTTTCAAAAATTAAAAACGGCTGCTAAATTACATGCATACAGTGAAAAGCGGACACTTGTCGTAAAACAGAGATCAATATTCCCATTAAAAGCTATTGACTAATTGTGTATATCCAATTGTGTATATCTTAAGAATTGTGTTAAATGTACGAATGATTTACGTATTATTTAACGAAATACTAATACTTTTGACTATACACACGGTGTTATTACAGGTAAGAGAAACAATGTTGGGTTAAGTGTGACCTTTGTAAACGAACAATAAAATCAATATTTGAATGAATAAAAACCCGTGTCGATTGATTTTATTACAGTTGATATCAAAACCGAATTTTATTGTGTATCAGGATTAAAGTCGGAGCAATTTTTCTTAGCAATTTTAAATGGATTAGAAAAATCGATATGCTCCAAGACTAGGACAGAAAAAGAATACTGTATTAAATCACACATTCCCTTCAAGCAATTATAATAAGTACATTGATTTAAAATTAATTACCAATAATGCCAAACTAATCAAAATTAAAACTGCCATCCGCTGCACGTATAAAAAATGGGGGAGCGGATGGAAGTTAATTAGGTTAAAATAATACATCATATCAATAAAAAATAAAAGGTTGTCATAATTACCATCTTGCTGAAGTAAATAGGGCAAATACTAAACACAGTTATATCGATAAAAATCAAAGCGTCAAGGCCACGCCTCTCTCATTAATAAAGCACGCAAACCGTTCACAAAAAAAATCCATACATCTATTGTGAGCAAAGCGTAACGTGGAAGAAGAGAACCGAACTGTTCACAAAAGGAACCGTTTCGTTCACAAAGCGAACCGTACCATTTAAAAAGCGTACAAATTGAACTGGCAACTGGTGTAGTAGCACGTTTCAGGGTTTGTACTTTGTCCTTTGAACTAGGGTAAAAAGAATTCGAGATTCTTTCAACTTTTGTCTCTTCCACTTTTATGAATTGATGTTTGCAAACAATTGGTAATAATGATTGTGTAGAAGTGAGTGGTTATTGATGGTTTATATCTTATTTTATAGGATTGGCCATGAAAATAATGCAGAGCGTTTTGGCGATGTATTGATTCCTAGCCTTGTTACAGTATTTGTACTACTGTTATCTACATTAGGGTTACTATTTCTTCTGGTTCTGTATTTGAAGAAAAAACCATCTCGCTCCCAAGGCTATAAATATAGAGATAAAGGTAATTATACAAAATATCAAACCTGTTTATCCGATAATTATACAATTAAGAGTCAACAAGATAACAAATAATCTGATAGAATAGAATAAAGCTGTGAGAATGATTTTATTTAAGATGTTTTTTTTTTTGTTCGTTCAGATTTCAAGGAAAATTTCAATGAAGTGTTGCCTTTAACAAATGTGGAAAATGAAAATGGTAATGTACAGTATGACTCTGTAAAAAGTGGCATGGGTCATAAATTATGACAGTGCAAATGAGCAACCCAATTTAATCACAATGAAGGAGCCTAATGTTGGAATCATGTATTGATCAATTTTCATCTTTCAATATCAACTTGACATGATTAGAATGATACTTTGATTTCCTCTTTGAAATTAAGATGTTGAACTGGACTTCGTTTTACAAAAGAACTTACGACCAAATCAATGAATGCTTATTAATCACAAACTAGTCAATAATCTTTTCTTGTGACAAAATGATTAGGTTTAAAAATACAAAGCTAAAAAATATATAAGAATTTTATCTACCCTAGTATATACATGTAGCAGAAAAACCTTTTTTATTAACCTGAAAATACACGAAAATTGGTATCAAAGGAATATTTATGAAGCCACAGTTTATGAACTCAATAAAACAGTTTATCTTGCCAGTAATAATTCAAAGTTTTAAAGATAAAGTCATATTTTTAAAGTGCGTTAATTGTAAACAATGCAGGATATTTGTTTCCATATGAAAAATCCTTAGCTCTGTTTCTCGCTTGTAACATGATTTTGACAATGTTTGTAAAGTAAAATGCCAAAATAAATAATTTTTAGACTTCGAGAATATAAGAACATCCGAGTATTTGTCTCTTCTGTATCTTTAAAAAAATTTTTTAATCAATATTTTGTAGGAAATTATGAGATTGCACCCTCTGGACAACAGATAAACAGGGGTACAGTATTTTGTAAATGTCAATAATTTTATCAAAGGAATATTCTAACGATGATTTTTCTTTAATTATCTTGATCATAGAAGTCTAATCAAGTTTTATCTTTGTGATTTTCTTTCTTTTTTTTCAGAAAAAGATTTTATTGGTTTTATAAAAGGGATTTAAAAAAAATATAATGCATTGTTGATGGTTCGTTTCGAAACGGAAAAAGTAATGAGGCTGACAAAATACATAGCTCATTTCTTTGAGTTTTCGTTAATTTACGTTTTCATTATTATTATTTAAATCGCATATCCCTTATAATCTAAGCATATCGTTGTTTTTATGAAATTTAAAACCAAAACTTTGATTAATTCCATCATTTAAAAAAGGTATAATTTAACATACAAATTATTTATTATAAGTATGTGTGTAGATCACAAAAAATATACACAATAACGTTTTAAAACTGTTGTAACACATTTTAATCAGTTGTTATTACTATAATGTTACGGTATGTTGTTGGCTCACCTAAGCTGAAACTTAAAGTGAGTGAAAGAAAGTACACAATACTCTAAAAGAAGATAATTAAGAATTATTTTTATTTTTCGGAAATCTTTTAAAAATCAATTGGTCAGGAGAGGTGAAACTTGTATACAATATAATATTCTTGAGATCTAAAACCCATAGTAAACGTAATCCTTATGAATTTTTAGCTCATTAAGACGAAGTCAGGGGTAGCTGAGTCACTCAGGTGACCTATTGCAATTGATCTCTGTCTGTTGTTCGCAATGCATTAACAATTTTACATTTTTAACTTCTTCTTGAAAACTGCAAGGCCAAATGCTACCATTTTTGTTTGTGAAACATTTCTATGGTGAAAGGATTCAAAATTGTGAAAATCATAGCCTTGTCACCCCCTAGGCCTCAAACTAAAGCCGGGGATAAATATGCAAAAAAGGCCAAGTTTTCTTCTCTACTCCCACATATTTGGATGAAGAACTTAATGCATGGTTGTGATATCCATGAAGCTCTCTACCAATGTTGTTAAATTCATGGACCCTAGGTGAGGGGTCCAGGCCCTATAGTGGGGCCAAAGTGTGGCCATATAGTAAAATGTATAAAATCTTTCAAAATCTTCTTTTCTCGCCCATATAAATTTGGAAAAAAACCAAGATACATGGTGATAATGTCCGTGAAGCCCTCTGCCTAAATTGTGAAATTAATGACCCCTTGGACAGGGGTTCAGGACCCAGGGCGGGACCAATATAGCCATAAAGTGAAAATGTATTTAAATTTAAACTTCTTCTTTACTCACATACATATTTGAGAAAACCTATATGCATGAATATGATGTTCATAAAAGTCTTTACCTTAAATGTGAAATTCATGGGTCCTGGGTCTCGTGTTAAGACCCTAGGTTGGGGCAAGTTTGGCAATAGAGTATAAGTTGTATAACTGTATTATATCTTAGAAAATGTTCTTCTCTAGGCCAATATATATTTGAGAAAAACTAAATGCATTGTTATGATATCCATGAAGTCCTCTACCAAAATTGTGAAATTGGTGGGGCCAATATAGCTACATAGAGAAAAGGAATTGATTTCATATTTATACCCCCTGCAAAGAATTTTTTTCGGGGGGGGGGGGGGGTAAATAGGAATCACCGTCCGTCCGTTTGTGCAAAATTTGTATAGAAAAAGTGAAAAATTCGTGTCCCGTCCATATCTTTCTTATGAACACACATTGGAAGTTCTTACTTCACACGAAGATTGCTTATGATCTAAGAGTGTATCATGACCTTAACCCAAGGTCATTCGGGCAAGGTCAAGGTCACTGGCAGGAAAAAAAAATCGTTTCCAGTCCATATCTTTCTGATGGAGAAGCATTAAATGTTTTACTTCACACAAAGATTGCTTATAGCCTAAGAATGTGTAATGACCTTGAACCAAGGTCATTTGGGCAAGGCCAAGGTCAATGGAAGAAAAGTGCAAAATTCGTGTCCGGTCCATATCTCTCTTATGGACAAATATTGGAAGTTCTTAATTCACATTAAGATTGCTTATAACCTGAGGGTGTTTCATGACCTTGACCCAAGGTCAATTGGGGAAGTTCAAGGTCATTGTTAATAAAAATGCTTAATTCCTGTCTTGCCTTGTATTAATGGAAATAATTTGAAGCTAAAATTTGACACAAAGCTTGCTTGTCTCAGCAACAAATTATTTTTTAGAATATCATACCCGTCTCTCTGAAAATGGCCTGCCACAATGTATTATTTTTTTGGAAGAAAAATGTGTGGAAAAAAAAATTCGGGAAAAAATCGGGTTCAGTTTACCAATTATTCAAAAGGTTTATAATAAATGGCTGCTTGACATGTGGATTTTAGTTTGATTCGAATCTTGAAATAAAATGGAATTTAAAGAAAAGAAATTGGTACGGTACTCATATTAGCATTAACAGTTTTAAAAATTAAAGCAGTTGTTATTTATAGAAAAGGGACAGTAAAATAGATTCATCCAATATTTTCTATAATAGAAAAAATACATGAGTTATGATTTTTTCTTAGCGGGGGGTATCAATTGTGAGCTTGCTCACAGTACCTCTAGTTTCTTCTGCACTATCACAGTTATGGGAGATAAAGTCATGCATTGTTATCATAATGTCCTGAGATTGAGTTGTAAAATTCAATGCCCAGGCCACGAGGCAGAAGTTTGGGCTTTTTATTTGGGAGGGGGGGGGGGGGGGGTGATAAATATGGCCATATATTGAAAATCATTTTTCATTGTGCAATAGCTGTGTGTCATACATTTACTATTTTTACAATTTTAACTTCATCTTGAAAAATACATGGTAAATTGTCACTTGGCAATTAATTATTTGTTCTATTTAGGGAAATTAACTTTAATATCCTGTACATTGTATACTTGTAGAAACAAGCATTTGCTATGTATTTTGTGTGCATTATTAATGTAACTGAATATTATAAAAGATTGACTGTTAAAGGCCTGCACGTCTCTAATTACCAAGAGTTTACAATTTTTGGCCCCTGGAGCTAAGGTAGAGGATCCGAGATTCCTTTGACTCTTAAGAAGGTTGGCACCAGAAATACTAGTAATGTCAATCATCCAAAAACATCTTGAATATAAAGATTTGGACCTGATGTTCATTTATTTTATTTGTGACCTATGTCACATGCCATGTTTTGGAAATATGAAGTCCCAAACAGAAATGATAATTTTCCTGAAATTATTGTTTAAATCTGGCATGGAAATTCATTATTTGAAGAAATCAAACAAATATTTTACTTTAAACTAGCATTTAGTTATGATTTCAATACAGTATAAAGTTGAACACAAGTAGTGACTATAAAAGTAATATCCAAGTAAAAGTTGAAAAAATCCTTGCTTTACTAATGGCTTTAAATGCCAGTACATAACGAATACAACAGCAAATGTAAAGATTGTTACAAAATTTTGGAGTTATCAAATTATTACGCAAATTTAAAAAATAATAGTACTGCCAACTTTCCAAAACTCTCCATACAAATAGACATGCATTTAATGTCTCTCATGAAAGTAAAATAAGTAGGGGACACATCTCAAAAAATTGAGATATACAATGTAACATAAAATAAGCTAATTGTCGGCAAAAATTGGAGATAATTTTTCTTGACGTCTATAAAATATAACCTAAATATGCCAAATATATCAATAGAAATATCAAAATATTGTTCATAAATGTTTTTCAGATTATCATGAAACCAGTGTATTGTAAAACACAAACTATTTAGAAGTTAAGTTTGCACTGAAAATAAGGAGGCTAAAGTAACAGTATTTTAAAGCTTTTGAGCTATTAAAATTGTTCATTTATTTCTTGAAATCCTTCTGCCACAAAATACAGTCCCTTACCAAATTCTGTAAAGATATAATTTTCTTCTAAAATTTGTATTCAATAAGGTTTATTTCGCATTGTAAAATATAAATATACAAATAGAATCAGTATATGTTGCAACAATTTAAGATAAGAGGTGACATAAAATAGTTACCCTAAAAGACAGGAGCGAACCTTTTTAAACCCCAACACCCCCACCAATTTTCATGCACGAAATGTTTTTAAAACAAAATAATAAAAACGGGCCAACAGTCAGAGGAGTCTCAGTTTAGGATTAAGACTTCCGGATGAAGCTTAAAATCCAAACATAAGACTATCTGACATGTCAATCTAAGGATATGGTTCTGTGGGCCGCTTGTATCATATAATTCATAAATATTGTGTCATACAATACACTATGACTTTATTTAATGTGATACAATATTATTTAAAATATTATTTCATGATGTTGTGTCAAACTACAATTTTTACGATTATTACGATATTTTAATAAAGATCATTAACTATGATTTTCATATAATATGATAAAGGTGATCTCATAAAGGTACATCATTGTCTTGGTGAGCTTTGTACTCTTTGATTACCAAAATTGATTGTCAAAACAATTTGAGGCAAAATAACATCAATTTTGATATTAGTTTTGTCATATTTATATCTATTTAATAAGTAAGAAAATATTACATGTGATTAGCTCAAGACAAGCACCCAATATTTTGCAATAGATTATTTTGTAAACAAGCAATCATTACCACAATTTTTGATGCCCGATAGTGTAAAGAAGCCAAGGAGATATCATCATACTGGTAAATTACTCCTTAGATTATTGAAAAAGAATTAGCAAGTTAGTTCCAGTCAGTATCTGT
Organism: Magallana gigas; assembly: GCF_963853765.1. Taxonomy (NCBI): domain Eukaryota; kingdom Metazoa; phylum Mollusca; class Bivalvia; order Ostreida; family Ostreidae; genus Magallana; species Magallana gigas. The sequence continues at coordinate 32,259,272 of NC_088861.1, forward strand.
ATGCAGAAATTGCTTTGGTTTACGTGGATTATGACTGTAAAAAAATTAATAAATTTTAACGTTCGTTATTTTTCTCACCTTGATTCATCACTCTTTACATATTGTTGCAACATTATGAGGCGTCTTTGTTTTTAAATCACAGAAAACAATATATTTAATGGACTATTCATTCGTAAATGTTAGGAAAACTTAACACCTTATTTAACAAGCATTTAAGTTTCCAGTAATTACGATTTTAAAATATTGTGCAGTTAACAATGTAAAATAAAAGTGGATTATGATATAATTATAGTTTATTTTGTCTGTTCATTGAAGGAAATGACAGGAAAAAAACGGTAGAGGTTGAGGAAGACGAAATCCCCGGTAAGTACATTAAGGCAAGCCTTAAAGGAAGTGAACATGAAACAATTATCTTAAATATTAATTTGTTTGTTTGATGTGTATAATGATATCTGACAACCGTTTAGACAGAGCTTTCCTCAGTAAAAAGATATACCACTTAGAATAACTAATTCTTGCAATCCATGAGCGCTGTCATATTGTTAAAATCATTACCTCCCTGCTTGGTTATCTCTAAGCATCTAAGAGAGGGCAGCATTGATGCTGACGTCAGTGAGACACATTGCAATTTTACACACGTTTAGTAACAGAGATAAAATATACCATCATCAAAATGTGAATGGAAACTTGAAAGGAATGTAAAGAGTTGTCATTTTAAACAGTGTTTATAGAGGAAGATTTTGGATCTCAGAATGATGCATTCCCACCAGCAGTTAATGTGACATGTAACTAGAATGGAATGTCCGTGGATCAGTGTTATTGTGACCTATTTTTTCTTGCACTCTGGAATTTCTTGTTTATGAGTTTGAACATTATGTGTGCTACATAAATGAGCACACAAGGTGCATTGCACAGCTTTCTGAATTTTAATTAAAGTACTGAAGTACTGACGGGAGTTGATTATATCGATTATCATTTATTTCAAAATCAACTTATCTTGCATGGCAATTAGTTTCTAGTCTGTATGTGAATAACGCACTTTTTTACAATATGAATTTTTTACTTTTCCGACAAGAATTTCATGTTATGTAATATTTAAAGACAGATTTCAAACTATGTATTAGTAATCAAAGCAGTTCTAAAAATTGTATGGATCCAAGCACTATTGATATTGAACTCTAAGTCTCTTTCAACCAGACGCTCGGCTGTCTCCGTTAATCTCCGACAAGCAAGAGAGCCTTTCTGCTTGTCGGAGATTTAAGGAGACAGCCGAGCGTTTGGTTGATATATTAAACTCTGGCGTAAGAATACATGAGACTGTAAAAATATCTAAATTGTTCGTATTATGTAGAATTAGACTATTTACAAAGTGTTTATTGATAAGTTTCCTTGAAAAACAATGCTTCGAATTCAGCATACATTACATCGAATTTTTTCTATTATCTTCAAGAACTAAGTCTTGTCAGCGATGATGATTTGTGCTTAGGTCCAAACACTATTTCACTTTCGGTTTGCCAGAGTAACTGCATAGGAGAGTTGATTAAATCAACTCCCAAAAAGTGGTTTAGTCCTATTATTCTTCTGACAGCAGAAACAGAACCGGCGTACATATCATCAAGATCTTATGTATAAAAAAAAATCAGAAAATATTTCAGGGCATTTAAATAAAAAGTAACGGTAAGAAACCCTACAAAGAAAATGAAATTACAATTTTATATTAATTTAAATTGAAATCTAAAAACAGCATTTTATTTATGTAAACACTGACTGTCACATCTCCGTACAAACGTCTGGAATGTGATGGTCTTATATTTCACAAATTAATTTATCTATTCATTTTTTTGTACAAATCATAAATAGTTATCTGAGGTTCATTTATAGAAATGTACTAAATCCTTGTCTTCTCATGACAGTACACAAAAAGTTTTCTTCACATCAAGGCATATTTTTTCTTTGTAACTTTCATAAACACTGGCCTAGTTCCAACATTGACCCAGTCACCAGCAGCAATGTAGCTTATCTACGTCAGAGAACAGATGCATGCTGGGGAATAATAGATTACCTCCATTAACCTTTCACTGAAAGTGTTAAATTGATAAAATCTCTTGATAGAAATAAACAAAAAGGTAACATACCTCATTTTTAAGTTTCAAAAGGCTTTTAAAATTTATTAAGCAACAATTATTTTTTTCATGTTCACTTCTTTAAATAATCGAGTTTTTAAAAAATAATTCAGTAGTATATGTAGCTTTACTCCTTTAAGCCCATATAATGAAAAATATATTTTCAAGAAAAGTAGATGTTATAAACGTGATTTGCTCCTAAATATTCAGTTGTAAGAACAAATGCTATAATTAGTTTAAGGCTTTGCAAAAGTTTCCGCAAACAGAAAATTTTGTTACTGTTTTAATTTCGTTTAAGTGACAAGAATCTTTTTTAATGCAAGTCACTGAGGCCAGGTTGTGTGTACCAGAAGTATGTGAATAGAATTTCCTCAGCTCCTCTTTTAGCACGAATACCTTTTATTTACTACTTGTAAGACATGACACTAATTCCCAGGTGATTCATCAGACAAGACGTGTAAAATGTTATTATGATTTTAGCTCACAGGTTTGAATATATGTTGAATATCATCTGAAGATGTGCACTTGCACATTTTATTTAGATCAGACAATATTTGATGTTTTTATTACAGGTTTTATTTTTCTTATCTTATATATTGTACACTGATGTTGAAATAATTAATGGATTAATAGTAAACCCACTTGAGCAAAATATATTTTTATTAATACATTCAGATTGTGGTTTTTTATCTTTAAGTCATAACTAAATATATATTTTATAAGTATTCTATCAACTCACAATTCGAAAATGTTGTTTGTTAATGATAAATTCTTAGGAGCTAATAAGGAAATCAAAGACAAGTTTGGCTGAATTAATTTTTCAGAAGGGAACCATTATCTGAGCCATAGATAAGATGGAGCATGTGTTTTGGGAAAATTAATAATCTTTATAATTGGCAGTGGTTTGAGTGTTTTTTCAATACTGTTTTATATAAACTTAAAAGTCGCTATCATTATAAGGAAATAAATTTCAGCATTGTTAATATAGAAATTAAGTATTTTGAATAAGTTAACACGAGTTGATAAGTTTAATCGGTTTTTAGCCCACTGATCGAGACGTCGTTGTCGGCGTCGGCGTCGGGACCTGGTTTTAGTTTTTGTTGCATGTCCTGTGTAAGTTATTACTTGTCCTATCTTCACCAAACTTGCTTGGATGATACATTTGGACCTACTTATAGATATACTAAATCTGGGCAATGAATTTGCTGGAGGAGGTTAACGTTTTTGGAGCAAGTGCCATTTGATGGCCATGCATGTATCGAAGTTACCTCTTGTCCAATCTTGTATGGAATATGCATCTTGTGATACTGATGCATGCCACACTTTTGGATGCTTAATCGAAGCTGTAGGTTTCGGATTCTGGATTAGGTAAAAGTTTTTAGAACGGGTGCCCTCTGATGATTATCTCTTAGTTTTTATTGGTCCCAACTTCACCAAACTTGCATAGATAGTGCGTCTTATGATACTGATGCACCAAACAGGCTTGAATGCTGAACCTGAGCCATTGGTATCGATTGCTTAATGAGGCTAAGGTGATTAGAACTGTTTTAAGTTTTTTTGAACAGCTCATATGTTTAATAGTTAATAGTACTATTTCAAACTCGCATGATTTAACAATAATGTAATTGAATCACAGAGGTAGTTTTAGATGCAGAGCCTGATTTCCATTATCAAAGACTTGCCTCACTCAAATGTACTTAATCGATGATATTGTTGTAAAATTATATAACATGATTCTTATGATGTAATATTGTATGACATGATACAATATTGTATGATGTGATACAATATTGTGTTATATGATACAATGATGCATCATATATAATGTTTGTAAAATTTATATATTATAATATGATATTGTATCAATTTTTGTTTATTATAGTATGATATTGTATCATGATATTGTTATATAAACGATTGTAGTATTTGTAAAATATGATATTGTATCATATTTTTTTGTATCACAGGATATTGTTATATTTAATATTATAGCATATTACAATATTAAAATGTATATTGTATCATATGATACATTATTGTAAAACACTTTATTGTATTTTGTTTTCCCTCGGACTGAAATGTCACATTTTCATTGGATTAAACATGGCACGTGATTGCCTCATATATCTCTATGTAGGTTCTTTGAGGATTAATATTAGGCAATATGGCCGTCATTGGCCGCCGCCTCACCTACTCATCTTGATATTTTATATTATTCAACACAGGAATTGTGTTCAGTAAGTCATTAAAATATTTAAAGTAGTGGCCCTTTGGAATTATTTTTAAATTAGAGTAGTTGCCCTTTGAATATTGACGTCACATTGTTGTGTCTGGAGCAGAACAAAATGACAGCGTCTAAATTTGCTCAAAACATATATTATAATATATTATAATACATTACAATATCACATGAAATTGTATCCTGTGGTTTTGTAATGTATAATATTGTATCATATGATATGATATTGCAGAATATGATATTATTACTTATTAGGTTAGTTACTGACTCACTACGGAAATATATTGGGTTTATCAATCTCATAGATGGTGAGGCGAAGCCGAGCAGTCTATGAGATTGATTAACCCAATATATTTCCGTAGTGAGTCAGTAACTAACCTTATAAGTGTTTTGTTTTTCCAGAGGACTATCAAGCGACTTATTTATTCACAAATAGCGATGATCTTCGCAAAGCCAAGTACAAGATGCCTAACATCTCGTCCAATTTAAGTCATTTAAACTCTTCAAAATTTTCAATCTCACCTTTCAATTACTCTTAAAAATCTTTGCTCCACCCATGTTTACTTACAATGTTTTCTTGCTATTCAATTTTAAATGTTTTCTCTCTTTCTCTGCGGAGATTTGAGCAAATTTCGACGCTGCCATTTTGTTCTGCTCCAGACAAAACAATGTGACGTCAATATTCTAAGGGCAACTACTCTAATTTTAAAGGATTTCAATGAGCAACTAATCCAAATACTTTAAAGAACTTCCGGCATGCGCTTTATGTATTAAATACTATGAACTTTCGAAATGAGTAAGCGAAGCGTCGTCAATGACGGCCATATTGCGTAATATTATTTTTCACAGAACAAATATAGAGATATATGAGGCATTCACGTGCTATGTTTAAACCAATGAAAATGTGACCTTTCAGTCCGAGGGAAAACAATGTATTATATGATATATTACAGTGTCATATAAGATTGTATCATCTGATAAAATATCATTTTATGTATCATAAATATATGATATGTGAAATGATATTGTATTATATGATTCTGTATTGCGTCATATATTATATGTCATGCTATTGTATTATGTTACACAATAATGTAAAACACGATACAATACCGTGTCGTTGTATATAAACCATAACATAGTTTGATATTATATCATTTCATAGTTATGTTACAACATCATATTGTATCATTACATATTACTGTATGATATTGTAACTTATGATATATCATATTTCACAATATTGTATAATATCATCGATTGCAATGTCTTATTCTATATTAGTGTATTGATAAACATTGTATCTTACAATACTGTATGAAATAAACATATGATTATCAAACACTTTTTCAACAAATGATTTACGATATTGTGTAAAAACAGTATCCATTGATACGCAAGATCATTAACTATGATTTTCATATAAAATGGTAAATAGAGATGATGCCTCATGCAGGAGATGCCTCGTTTCAGTGAGTTTTGTAATTTATTATGGTTTTTTTGTGTAAACCGAAAAGCTAATTTTGCTATTAGTTAAAAATGTAATAGTTTGTTCTTCTTCTTTTTAGATATACATTTAAAGGAAGACGAAGATCCAATACAGGTAATTCTTTTGTCCAAAAGTTATATGTAAGATCTAAGCGGTAAAAAAAAATATAAAGATAATAAAGATGTGTCAACAACACCCTATGCCCCCAGGATAACCTAAGTATCAAAACAATTTATTGTTATAAGAAGTGCAAAACACGCCAATCCCCTTCCCTACGCCATGTCCCAAAAGAAAAGAGGACAGACGTGCACCTTAAAGGGCAAAATGAATGCACTGTCCATCCATGACGAAAATCAAAATAACTTCCAATATTATAACCCATTTGAAAATAATTTTAATCTCTCTCTCTCTCTCTCTCTCTCTCTCTCTCTCTCTCTGTTGTATATAAAGTACAATATTTTGGACCGATAGAAAATACAAGATTTATGTATTTTTTCTATTTTTTGCACTAAATATATCCTAAGATAAAGATTGTCAATCAATCTTTCAGTCCCAGCTTCCAATGCTCCTGTAGAACGTTTATGTAGTAAAGCTGGGAAGATTTTCAAACTAATAGGATGCAGTTAAAAGATGAAACTTTTGAAAATTAGATCATAACGTGCAACAGCAATCTTTTTCTGTTGAATTCTTAAGGTGTCCTCAGCATAAAGAAATCCGATTAAATATATTAAGAAATATTACTGGGAAAAACCCTCTGTTTATAAATTAATACAATTAAGTGTCCAAAATTATAAAGGTTTGTGTAATCTGAGCAAATATCTCTTTTTAGCTTTTTAATAACCGCAACATTATTCCATAAATTTTCATACATTATTTTTGTGTCTTTATTTCATATCTGACATTGTATCATGCCAAATGTCTTTAAATATCTTTTAACTTATGTAATATGTTGTTCATAATGCCACAAGATGATTATATATTGAGCAAATAAAGAATGACTTTTGTATATATAGTCATTGAATTTGAACCTGATACTGAACATGAACCTGTAGATAGGTTAAAGAGTGTTTTATATTTGAAACAGGGGCTAAAACTCTTAAGACTTTATTAGCTTTACTTTTAAAACAAAGTAAAGGCAATACATTATTTTACTCATGTTATGGTAATGTAATGCATTACTTCAAGAAAATCAAGTAATGGCAATGGTAATTTAATGCCCTAATTATGCCATAAAGTAACGGTATTGGGTAATGTAATGCATTACTTTACATGGTATTTTTCAATTTTGAGTTCAGTGTCAGCTGCGCCCTTGATTTGGTTACTTGATTTGTTAACTTTGAATGTAACCAAACAATGTTAAGTCGTTCGGTGCTTAAGTCTTGAAATGACTAATTTAGACTATTTATATAAACTATTTATAAATCTGATGTAATCATGAATACAAAATTGATATCAAAATATAGCATAATTAAATAACTTTGTAAGGGAAACCAACCAATCAAAGGGTCAGAATTTTGAAACTGCTGTACATGTGTTAGTGTTTTTTTACATGTATTTCAACGTTTAGTCATTACATTTGCAGATCTGGAATTGATAGGACTTTTTAGGGTCTTCCGTCTTCATTGGAAGACCCTTCTATTATTCTATTGTTTCTTTTTCACTTTTCTTATTGTTATTATTCTTTTTTTTTCTTACTGATTTTGTGCAGACGATTTCTCGGAGATGGCTCGATCGATTTTATTCAAATTTTCAACACTAACGCGTTCGTATCTGAAGTTTATTGTTTTTTTTTCAATTTTAAAAAATTCACTTCTGGTCGGAAGTTATCGTCGATAAACGATTTTTAAAAGCGAATTTTGTCTGCGACGTTTCTAAAAAACGAGTAAAGATATAGGGCTGAAATTTTCAGAGATGAAAGATCTACCGTTTTTCTGGTGCAACACGCTCAAAAAAAAATCCGCCGTCACTTCCGGTTGTCACCGGAAAAAAAAATGAATTTTCGACTTTTTTATTTTTTATTATTTATTTTTGATCAAGGCATTCTCGAGAAATTAAGCGTCAAAGTTCTGAAGAGAGAGTCCGAGTAGCTCAGTCGATTAAAATTTTTAGCAAAATATTTTTGCACAAGAAAAGAGCTTGTATGGAAATACACTTTTAGTTATTTTATATCAAGAATTTGTGACTTGAAAGGAGGGGTGGAAATGTTTCTTCTACAGTTGAACAAAAAAGATTTACAATGTTTACCTTGTTTTTATAAAGAAATGTTTAGTGCTTGGTATGCTGTGAAGGACAATATTGAATACAATGAACGTTTAAATGATGTGTTTAATTACTGTTTGTTTTTTAATCCAAAAATTGTCAATCAAAACAAGACATTGTTATGGAAACATTTTATAAAAGCGGGGATCACACATATCAGATACATTTCTTATGAAGTGATACCTGGATTTTTACCTGCATCTTTTATTGTAGAAATGATACATGAATGTGATTCTGAAATTCATGCAAAACATATCAAAGAAGATTACAAAACATTATTATCTATTATTCCAGAAGAATGGAAAAGTGTTGTTCAAAACAATGATTATAGGAAAGAAGTATGGTTACCTTCTTTTTTACTTTGTGTTGAAAATACAAATTATGTTTTTCCTTCATGCACTGTAAAAGTCTTTTATAGATTGTTGATTCAAAAATTGTTTAATCCTCCAAAGTCAAATGAATATTGGTTAGAAAAACTTAGAACAAACGATACAAAGATGCTTGATAATAGATGGATTGTACTTAAAGAAAGTGGAAAGCCTCCTGATGTTGTGGAGCTTGATTTTAAAGTTTATCATAATGCAATTTTTACGTATGAGAAATTGTACATAATTGGTAAATCGGATTCCAACAGATGTCCACTGTGTTTATCAGAAAGTGAAGATTTACTTCATATGTTTGTAAAATGCAAAGAAATACAAGATTTTAAAAGAAATTTTATGATATACCATTTAGAGTCATTATTGAAAGATTGTGAAAATAGTGTATACAATGTCTTAGATATCGATGAGATATTCATCACAGCTTTTCCCAATGTTATGAAAAATGTTAACACTTTTTTTGTTAATTTTTTTATGTCCTTATGTAGATTCACAATTTATAGAAGGAGACAGCTTATGTTGCAAAATAACAAAACTGTGCATTTGACAAGTTTTTGCAAATATTTGCTAAGACATTATATCTATTACAATTATCATTATATGTGTATTGTGAACAACAGAAAAGTATTCTTTAAAAAGTTTTTGAAAAAACAATCCACTGCTGAAAGAAACAGAAGGAGTATTATTGTTCATTTTTTAACGAATTTTTATTGTAAACTGTCACACTATATATAATGCTGTGATACTCATTATGATGATTGTTGATGTGTAATTTGTATGATTGATCAATAAAAGATAAAAAAAAAAAAAAAAGTCGTGGACATGGCTCCAGGCGACCCGGGTTCAAGCCCCGAGGGCCGCAATAGTTTTTCACTATTTTTCGCTTAGATCTACGATTTTATCTTTGAATTGATAAGTTTAATCTTATCTATTAAAAAATCGGACGGAAGACCCACTCGTTGCTCGCAACTAGATCGTGTCTAGTTATCATTATTACAGAAAGCATCGTTAGTGTAAATTGTTTTGATTTGATCAATATCTGAATGATTTTTATATCTACAAGCTGTTGATAAAAACTTTTATCAAGGATTTTATTTTACAGGAATGCCAGAGATGGGTTCAGGTCGTCAATGATACACTGGAAAAACTAGTATTTATTCAACATGAACATGGTCATAACAAAGCCTTATTACTTGATGAAAGGTTCGATAATCCAGCGTTTTTGTCCGATGAGTCTAGTGAAAAGATAAGGGAAGAAAGTCAGTACCTGAAATCCTATGAGACGCAGATGATTAACTATTTCAAACGTGGAAGCGATGTTAAAAAAGAAGATTAAAAAAAAGAATGAGATATAATATAAATATATCATCTTAAAGCCATGAAATAAGACTTGGTCGTGGTCATTACGCACCGGAGTGTCCCCAGACACCTTGGTCCGGACCGTTGGCGAATCATGGAGGAACACTTGTGTGAGGTAGCCAATACTCTTGATGGGTGAACTTGTTATATCGTATTGTTAAATTACAAGCTAGCCAATACAATGACAAGGAATAATGATTACATATATATGAAATTTGTAAATATCTTTAAAATTAAGAGTTTTTTCTTTGTTTCTTTAAGTTCCCTTTTTTCATTTATTTATTTTCATATTCATTTTTGTGCTACCTTAGTATTACTTATTTATTAATTTCCTTATTTATTTATTTTTTATGCTACCTTAGAACGCCAGAAATATTTTGTCCATTGTCGTCAACTTCCATTCTATATTTACCTTCTCTTTGCATTATATAATTATCCGGTGTTATTTTTTCCTTATGAAGTTCGAATTAAAACATTTTCTGAAGTTCGCATACAGCTCAGCAATTTTACCTACTTATCATTATTTTCCTATGTATTAATTATTTATATAATTTTTTGTGTTACCTAAGTACGCTGGAAATATTCTATCTATTGTCGTCAACCTAATATTCTGTATTTTTCTTTTCGTTGTAAATGTTAGGTGTAGTGTCGCTGAGTGATTCGCCAAAGTATTTTGTCGTGTTTTCGGCTAAATAATACTAAAAATTATATAGAATATGCACTCATATCCTCAGAAACTAATCATTTTCTCTTTCTCTCTTTCTATATCTTTCTTTCTTTTCCTCTTACTGAAATGAGACTGATCATGGAAAAATACGCCTAGTAAATGTAGATCTACGGGCCGATAATTTGCCCAGTCTGTGTTTACAGTTTTTAATGAAATATACTAATATATCTGTAATTATTAATGGCTGAAATTAAAATCATTTCGGTTAATTGTCAAGGAGTAAACGATGCTAACAAAAGGAAAGATATTTTTTCAATTCTATAGACAACAAAAATGTAATATGCTATGTTTAGTAGACACACATTTTACGGAGGAGATGGAACAAGATATTAGAAACAAATGGGGTTATGAGGCTTGTTTTAATTCGATTTTTTCAAAGTCGAGATGAGTTGCTATTTTCTTTAAAAACAATTCTGATTTCAAAATACATGAGCAATTCAAAGTAGAGAATAAAGGGAATTTATTAGCACTTAGTATTTCAATAGAGAAGAGAAAGTTAAGCTTAATATGTTTGTATAGACCTAATGAGGATACTACGGAATTTTACCAGAATTTGAGCAATATTGTTAACAAACTTCAAAATGATGAGATGATTATTGTTGGAGATTTTAATTTGGTATTAAATACAAGTCAAGATTATTATAATTATTTACATGTTAATAATCCGAAAGCGAGGGAAATAGTTCTAGAGCACATAATGTCTTACAGTTTAGTAGATATACATAGAGAATTCATCCATATGACAAGAGGTATGCTTTGAGAAAACCTACACCTCTTAAACAAGCACGCCTGGCCTTTTTTCTTATTTCAGCTTCACTTATAAAGAAGTTAGAAATATTGATATCATGATAAGCTATAGATCTGATCATTCCATTGTTTTTATCTCTTTAAAGTTTAATGATTTTAAACATGGTAGTGGCCTTTGGAAATTTAACAACTCCCTTTTAAAAGATTTAGAGTATGTTCAAAGTATTAACTGTCATATTAATCAAATTAAAATGCAATATGCAGTTCCAGTGTACAAAAAAGAGTCTATTCTGGATATTCCAGATTCTGAAATCCAATTTACAATTAACGACCAGCTTTTCCTGGAGACACTGTTGATGGAAATTAGATCTAAAACTATCTCATATGCAAGCTATTTAAAAAGGCAAAAGACAAAAAAAGGAAAATGAGTTACTAGAAGAGCTTTTAGAATTGGAAAAGGAGTACGAAAAACATATTGATAAAATAAATAAAAAGAATAAGAAAATATAAGAAACTATAGGGTCATGGGTAGTTTGGTGCGTTCACGCTCTAAATGGATAAATGAGGGAGAAAAACCAACTATTTATTTTCTAAATTTAGAAAATCGTCACTATACTACTAAAATTATTCCAAAGATAATACTATCAGAAAACAATGAAAAGATAAAATATAGTTAAACAAGTTGATATTTTAAGTGAGCTGGAAAATTTTTATAAAAACTTATATGCAAATAATTTGATAATAGCAGAAAGTACAGATATTTCACTAAATGATATTCTAAAAGAGTATTCTGTCCCTAAATTATCTGACAATGAACAAAAATCAGTTGAAGGTTATATAACACATAAGGAAGCTTCTGTAGTTGTAAATAGTATGTCAAACAATAAAAGTCCAGGCGGTGATGGGTTCACAGTTGAATTTTTTAAAATGTTTTGGAATGAAATAGGCTCCTTTGTTGTTAGATCTTTAAATTCTGGATATAAAGTAGGAGAATTATCATCTACTCAGACACAAGGAATTATAACTTGTATACCTAGAGAGGGAAAGAGTAAATTTTCCCTTGGTAACCGGAGACCTATCTCATTGCTCAATGTTATATACAAAATTGGGTCAGGTTGTATAGCAAGCAGGATAAAAACAGTTCTAAAAAAAATTATCAGTAATGATCAAACTGGCTTCATCTATGGAAGATATATAGGGGAAAATAATAGATTGATTTATGATCTGATGAACTATACAGAAAATAATTATATTCCAGGGGTATTAGTTATGATTGATTTTGAGAAAGCTTGGGAATTTATACAAAATACGCTCAATTATTTTAATTTTGGTCAATTTATCTGTAACTGGATTAAAACGTTTCAATTTAATGCTATGTCCTGTGTGTCCCAGGCAGGCATTTTATCAAACTTTTTAAAACTTGGCCAAGGCTGTAGACAAGGTGATTCAATATCTAATATGATTTTTATAATGTGCAGAAATACTGTCAATTAAAATTAAAAATAGTGAAGATATTACAGGAATCAAAATTAATAACAACCAATATTTAATATCACAATATGCAGATGATACATCAATAATCCTTGATCGATCTGAAAAATCATTAAGGGCAACCATTAATGAAATAGATGACTATTATGATTATCTGGTCTTAAAATAAACAAAGAAAAAACTCTGTGTGGATACGGAGTAAGAAATATTTTAAAGAAAAAATATGTTCAGAAATGATTTTTCAATGGACATATATTATGACGTAAATTTAGATAAAATTATAAAACTTAATAATGACCTTTGCTCCAATTGGAAAGATAACACTGGTTTAGTCTCTTTTAATTTCACAATTAAACTATTTATTTATAGCCTTAAAAAACCCTAAGAGTAAAACATTAAAAGGGTTAAACAATATTCTATTCAATGTTATCGGAATTCAAAATGTGATAAAATTAAAAGACAAGTATGTACCCAGAAGTATGAACATAGTGGTTTAAGGATGGTTGATGTAAATTCCTATATTAAAGGATTAAAGTATACTTGGATTATGAGATTCATTAAGGATAATAATTCAAAATGGAAAACACTGCTAGACAATACTATTAATATAGAAAAGCTATTAAATACAGGTTCAGATTATATTTTGCAAATGCAGGAATTGTTAAGGTGGAATGCTACACCAAAATTTTAACTTTACAGTGCGTTACTTGCAACCAAAATTGATTTTCTACTTTTTCGTAAAAAATACAAAAGAATTCGTATAAAAAAATTAAGGGCATATCCTTCTTTAAACACTGCAATCTTGCTACAGAAATGATACTCTAACGATCCATAAAATAAAATTTTGGTGTAGCATTCCTCCTTAATAAATGATTTTTGGAAGGAAGTTACCATAGCCTTTAAAGAAATCCCAGATAACTCAAATGTAAAATCTTGGCAGGATTATTGTTGCCAGCCATTGTGGAATAATAATAAATTTAAGAGAGGAAATCGGTCCTTTTTTTTTTTTTATAAATCATGGTATGTTATAGAAGTAAGATGTGTAATTGACTTGTTTGATGAAAATAAAAACTTTTTAGATTTTGAAATGTTAAAAAGAAAATTTAATATTCATACAAATTATTTAACATATATGGGAGTTAGACAAGCTGTACTTTCAGATCTAAAGAAATTCAACTTCATTAGAAATGAAGTTTTCAAATCTTTTATACCATTTAATACTAAAACCTTTTCATTACATGTAACATAATAAAGTTCAAAATTAATGTATGATAATTTAATTCAGACAAATGTAACACCAGTGGGAAAGGAAAAATGGAGAAGACATTTTGTTTTTACAGAAAAAACAATGGGTTTCAATATTTCATTTACCTTTTACTATTACCTCGGACTCTAAATTTCAATGGTTGCAGTACAGAATAAACCATTGTATATTAACTACAAACAGTTTTATTTATAAAATTGGTAACATGGATACTAATCTATGTACCTTTTGTGAAGATGCTGAGGAAACAATATATCACTTATTATGGGAATGTCCAAGGGTACAGCATTTACTATCAAAATTTGTTAGAGTTTGCAACTCTAAAGGAATTAGAATAGTCCTTGATAATAAAACTTTTGTTTTTGGTGTCTTAGATGGTGTGAAGTCAAAAGTGTTCAATATTGTATTCATCATTATAAAAAAAAATACATATACAAAAGTAAATGCCAGAAAAACCAATTAACAGTAAATGCCCTCATGAATGGTTTTAAACAGAGATATAAAGTATTCCAATTCTGTGCAAAAGAAAGAAGTGAAATGGATAAGTTTAATACAGACTTAGAAATTTGGACCCCTGTGATTAACTCTCTGAGTGCTCTCATTCTCTCTCTCTCTCTCTCTCTCTCTCTCTCTCTCTCTCTCTCTCTCTCTCTCTCTCTCTCTCTCTCTCTCGATAAAGAATGTGCTTAATATGTGTTTTGTTAATTTTAGTAAACGTTCATTATATATATATATATATATATATATATATATATATATATATATATATATATATATATATATATATATATATATATAAAGAAAAAAAGCAACACTAACTGCAAAACATAAGCGCTTTTATTGTTAAAAATCTTCAGACGTTTTACAGACTGTAAAATGTCTGCAGATTTTTAACAATGAAAGCGCTTATATTATGCAGATAGTGTTGCTTTCTTTCTTTTATTATATATTTACCGGACACTAAGAAAATACTTTTGTGATTTGGAGATATATATATAGAGAGAGTGAGAGAGAGAGAGGAGAGAGAGAACTTAAATGAATAAAAACACGAAGTTCGGTATTCATTTAAATTTTACTATATTTTATCCGACCACTGTGATTTTTTTCTGGATTTACCTATATATATATATATATATATATATATATATATATATATATATATATATATATATATATATATATATATTTTCAACTGCATGACTCTAAACACTCATGATAATTATTTAATTGAATATAATCTTGTTTGTTTTTATAGTAAACGAACTTGATCAGATATATTTAAGGTGTACACATTGAAACTTACAACATGTCATTTCGTTAAAGGGGCATGGTCACAATTTTGGTCAAATTTTATTTTTCTGTTTTTATTATTTGCAATGCTTTAGGAATGCACTTCTAATGATCAAATGAAATTTGGGTGCCAGTCGTTGAGTTTAAGCAAGATACAGGGCTTTCAATTCTTCGTCATGTAAACAAGGCTCGTGCCCTGTTTTTGTTTACATAGGTTCAATATACCAGTAAAATACTTTTTAAAGCTGCTTTGTCTATCTTATTATTCGTTTAAAGCATAAATAAACAGTTCCTAACGATTAACACATTGTTTTAGGTCTAAAACTGGAATTTTCACTTCAACATTCGAAATGTAAACAAACGCTTTGTTTATATAGCGAAGAATTGTAAGCTCTGTAACTCGCTTGTAACCCATCAAATTTTGGTTGCCTATTAAAAATGCCTTACTGAAGCATGGTAAACATTAAAATCGAAAAAATAATTTTTGACCAAAATCGTGGCCATGCCCCTTTAAGATTCATGTGAAATTTAGTTTGCTTTTTTGCTATTGATTAACAATAGGAGTTTGTTACAGTGCTGCTATCCTGAAAGTTGACAAGGATAGGATAGGATAGGATGCAGGATGCACGATACATGATAGGAATATAAAAGTTAAGTTCTATCCTATCCTATCCTATCCTATCCTGCATCCTGTAGCCAATCAGATTCGAGTATAAATTTCAGAGTTATTTTGCGAAACGAAAATTGGCTAAACAATGTATTTTCAATGTAAATTTAATACGTTTTACAAGTTAAACCATTTAATAATTATTATTATATCAAGAACGCTGTGCATAACGTTAATGCGCGCTAAAATGTCGGCGCTACATCTTTGTCAATTCGTACGCAAGTACGGAGTTACTGTGAGAATTCGTTGCAACATTTGACAACGTCAAAAAGATATTTCTGTATTTACTTCATTTAAAGTCTGCAAATTAGTAAAAGCTTGATTTTATAAACGACTAATTTGGCATTTTAAAAGATAAACATGTATACAAGAATCAGACATTGATTCACGTTTAATATAATTTCTTCGATGCCCAATAACAGGGACGCATATTTCTGTCCGATATTAACCTGAACATATCGAATTAATAAATGTTAGCTAGCTATAAATGCTTAAGAATTTATACTTTTAAAATAACTCCAAGTGGTTTAACTATAAACGATATAAACTTCCTAAAGGAATTATTTATTTTCAGATCGTGTTTACATTTATCGCCGAACGAATCGCTCGAATAATGATAATTACGCTCAGTTATATGTGATAAGAAAATAATTTGATAAAAATATATGACTAAACAGTTCCTCAATAAGTGCATAGAAGTTATTTATCTGTTTTTTATGCATAAATATAATTAAATCAAAAATCTAATCGCTTACCTGTTTGTTTACGTTATTGTGTCCATCCCACGTACGATTTAACTTAACCGTAGCACAGGTAAGTAAGTTATCCCGCTCGATGAAGATTCGGTTTTAAGATTTAATCATTCATTTTGAGTACTTCATTAATTGATAAAATCATTTTATTTTTAAATTTCGTTTCATTTAACTTGCATTCCTATATTTTGAAAGTATGGGATAGGATAGGATAGGATAGAACTTATTTGCAGGATAGGATGCAGGATACAGGATATAGGATAGGATAGGATAGTTTTGTCAACTTTCACGATAGCAGCACTGTATGACTGTTGTGGTGCGTGCTTATTTAGAATGATATACATGAAAACATGTATGAGTTGTAGGTTGCAGGATACAGTTGGTCAAAGTTGAGACTAAAATATAGAAGTAGCTGCAATTAAGAAGGTCTCTCCCGATTTTTTTTTTTTTTTTTTTTGGGGGGGGGGGGGGGGGGGCTACAACTCTATAGGATCTCCGTAATGGTGCAAGTGCGGGAGTGAATGACTCCTGCAAAGATTTCGGCTCAAATTGTATATAAATAACAATAACATTTGCATTTCTTACCTGAACTGAGTCATTGTAGTTGTGTATGGCATAAATTATTTCGACAATACTAAGTATAGTCCATATTTCGGTTATTTTTTCGTGTATGTCAACAATGCAGGTTGAATTCGTCCGCCATGTTTACTGACCTTGATCGGTTTTATTTTGGGACAGCCAATGAGAATTCAGAAGCGGATCTTGAACTGAACATAGGAATTCCCCAAACTTAAACATAATAAACGCGGTAAATATGAATTTCCTTGAATGATGTTTTAGTGACAGAACGAGGTAAGTTCGCTTTTTTACACAGACATCCACGTTATCAAGCCCATCAAATCTTCAAGCATAAATCCCGTAAAATCACACAAGAACTGTCATGGCTGCTGAAACAGACGACGGGTAAAAATGCTGATGTGTTTTATATGGTTTAATTTATATACGGTAAGTTTGATCAACCTGAATTGAAAAATTATTTTATCTAAAAAAGCTCAAATATAAAAACCGCATGAAAAAATTAATTTTGCACCATTACGTACATCCTATGAAATTGTAGCCTCTCCAGTAAATATCAGATATAAATGTCGAAAAGGGTTACATTATTGCAGCTAAGATTGACATTTCATTGAGTTTGTCCATATGAAGCTTATTATCGATATCTTTCATTATTACCTTATGGACTTTAATAACGCCTTGATTACTCATCTAATCGTGTTGATACTGTTGTAGCTGATTACGCTGATTTGAACATAATTCAAAGAAATGATTTTACAAACCCCAATTCACAATAATATACACTGGAATTAGAATGGTAAAGTCATATTTATATATGACTATCTCTAAAAATCATGTTTTGAAATGTAAAGATATTAATGTGTAAACAACTTACAATATGTAAAATTTATATTTTGCATTATGTACATAATGTTAATAAAAGTCAGATACAATGTAGCTAAATGTGATATTGGTCTACTGGAGTAACTTCAATCTTTTACAGCAGAGTGTCAGTCAGTCTGTCCCCCAACATTATTTTCAGGACTGTTTTTTATTTAATTTGGATCGACAAATTTATTTGAAACTTATTGCGTACTTATTGCCGTTTAGATAAACTTTGAACTATGAAACGATATTTGATTTACAAAATTTATGCATAGCTTGCCAATTCTACACGTGTGTGTTTAAGAAATATGTGCAAGTGTTGCCACTGTTGCAAAGCCATTCCGAAATTAAAAAAAAGGAAACAAAAGTGTCACAATTGGTGTTAAAGGACCTGGAAGTTCCCTCGTTTATAAACTGAACTTTGAAAAGACAAAGAGGCAGAACCGTGAAAAAAACTTTATTTACAGTGAAAAGAAAACATATATAGCTACTGCATACATGTACAACCCTCTCTACACACACACTCTCATACACTCAATTCATACACGCAAATAGCTGAAAAATCCCACAACGCACTCGCACAAACAATATTAACAAAAAATAAACTAACCCCCTTAATACTATATATATATACATAATATATACAGAATAAATAACCCGACTTTGGCTGACGTCAATTATGAATACTTAGTCCGGACAATGCTTTTGGGAAGTTGTATTTTAATAAATAAATTCACCCGCAGCAGATACGTGCATAGTTGAGACCACAATTCATGTTGATCACTGGTGATAAGGATACATCATACGTTCGTGTATATCGCATAACCTGGTACACGTGCGTCGACACACTGTCATGTAAATCAAACCTTTCGTCACAGATGTTACTGGACCATATCATCAGCTCATAAAGTGTCCGTGCGTCCGCGTGTGTCACATTTCCTACGTTGACGATGGGTCCACGATGGTTAGTTTTTCGTTGTCCCGCACCCACGGATGATGCCGTCATGTATATAACCGACCACATCCACTCAGCTAGTCACCTAAAATTCAATTCATTGTCGGGTCCTCAGTGAAAATTACGACACTACACTGTTAAATCAAAGTACTGAAGAACTGACGGGAGTTGATTTTGTCGATGTTTGTTTATCTTAAATTCAATGATATGTTATTTTGCATGACAAGTACATGTAGTTTCTAATTTGTATTTGAATTACGCACATTTTTATATTAATATGAATTTTTGGACTTTTTCGACAAGAATGTCGAGAAACCCCCATATGAATCATGGTAAATATAATATTTAGAGTAAAATTAAATCAATCAAACTATGTATCAGTAATACAAAATATTTCTCGAAAATTGTATGGATCCAAGCAATGTTGAACACTAGTCTCGTTCAACCAAACGCTCGGCTGACACCGTAAATCTCCGACAAGCATTTACGGAGACAGCCGAGCGTCGAGTTGAACGAGACTATATTGAACTCTGGCGTAGGAATACATACGACTACAAAAAATATTCAAATTGTTCGAACCATTTAAAATCTGACTATTTTCAAGGTATTTATGAATACAATTCCTTGAAAAACAATGCTTTAGCATACATTACATCGAATTCATCAATCATTTTCAAGAACTAAGTCTTGTCAGCAGCAATGATTTGTGCTGAGGTCCAAACACCGTTTCACTTTCGGTTTGTCTGCGTGACTGCATAGGAGAGTTGATTAAAATCAACTCCCAAAAACACATTATATTCAACAGTCGGGCTAACATATTTTATATTCTTATGCAAACAAACAAAAATGTCATAAAACACTTAACAAGGGACAAAATATATATACATGTACTTAAACGTATATATGCGTATTCTAAATTGAAATGATAATGAAAATACCTCTCACTTACTGCTGTTCTTTCTCAACACGGTTTATCGTACTTTCACCACACAGGAATTCTATTCAAACACTCCACACAGGATTAGATATAGGCCACACAAGTCCTAAGACATTTTGTCAAACACCACGAAGGTTCTTACAGAACTTGTCAGAAGGAAACACCTCTCATCAACGACCTGGCCAGAATTAACTCATGCACGAAAACCGGTCTAACAGTCAGCGACTAGCTGACTGTGGCACTCTATGGAGCGCCGTTACTCACAAAAATTAATAGACTAATAAAACTTTAATTGAACATATATACAAAATTGTGACAAATAGAAAAACAAATTTGTACACAATGAGAAAATTGTATGATAATTAACCAACAATTATCATGAAAAAATAAATGTTGCAATATAATAATAAATATTCATTGGTGAATAAAGTGTCAGTCGAAGAATGACATATATTTTCATGAAAAATACTAAAGAGGCAGGTAACGTAGATATTTACATATCTTGAGGGAAGTGATTTAAAAAAAACCTTTTCATTAGTTTTGTTTTATTCTACGTTATACATATACATCGATATTCTAAACATTGTTGTGTATTTGTGATCATGAATAGAACTTATTTCTATAGAGCAAATGTGTGAAGAGTGCCTGGCTATAGTAAATCTTAAATACTAAGTAGATAATAAACACTGATCGAATATAATAAGAAAATATTTTTTCTAAAAGCTTTGATAAGGAATTCCGGCTCATTTTAGGGGTTTACATTCCCCTTGATTTTGATCACGCGAACTTAAAAAATCAATGGTCTAAGTGCTTCCATCATCTCTAAATCTCTCTATTGGGCTCACTCGAACTTTGTAAAATCACACAAGAACTGTCATGGCTGCTGAAACAGACGACGGGTAAACATGCTGATGTGTTTTATATGGTTTAATTTATATACGGTAAGTTTGATCAACCTGAATTGAAAAATTATTTTATCTAAAAAAGCTCAAATATAAAAACCGCATGAAAAAATTAATTTTGCACCATTACGTACATCCTATGAAATTGTAGCCTCTCCAGTAAATATCAGATATAAATGTCGAAAAGGGTTACATTATTGCAGCTAAGATTGACATTTCATTGAGTTTGTCCATATGAAGCTTATTATCGATATCTTTCATTATTACCTTATGGACTTTAATAACGCCTTGATTACTCATCTAATCGTGTTGATACTGTTGTAGCTGATTACGCTGATTTGAACATAATTCAAAGAAATGATTTTACAAACCCCAATTCACAATAATATACACTGGAATTAGAATGGTAAAGTCATATTTATATATGACTATCTCTAAAAATCATGTTTTGAAATGTAAAGATATTAATGTGTAAACAACTTACAATATGTAAAATTTATATTTTGCATTATGTACATAATGTTAATAAAAGTCAGATACAATGTAGCTAAATGTGATATTGGTCTACTGGAGTAACTTCAATCTTTTACAGCAAAGTGTCAGTCAGTCTGTCCCCCAACATTATTTTCAGGACTGTTTTTTATTTAATTTGGATCGACAAATTTATTTGAAACTTATTGCGTACTTATTGCCGTTTAGATAAACTTTGAACTATGAAACGATATTTGATTTACAAAATTTATGCATAGCTTGCCAATTCTACACGTGTGTGTTTAAGAAATATGTGCAAGTGTTGCCACTGTTGCAAAGCCATTCCGAAATTAAAAAAAAGGAAACAAAAGTGTCACAATTGGTGTTAAAGGACCTGGAAGTTCCCTCGTTTATAAACTGAACTTTGAAAAGACAAAGAGGCAGAACCGTGAAAAAAACTTTATTTACAGTGAAAAGAAAACATATATAGCTACTGCATACATGTACAACCCTCTCTACACACACACTCTCATACACTCAATTCATACACGCAAATAGCTGAAAAATCCCACAACGCACTCGCACAAACAATATTAACAAAAAATAAACTAACCCCCTTAATACTATATATATATACATAATATATACAGAATAAATAACCCGACTTTGGCTGACGTCAATTATGAATACTTAGTCCGGACAATGCTTTTGGGAAGTTGTATTTTAATAAAAAAATTCACCCGCAGCAGATACGCGCATAGTTGAGACCACAATTCATGTTGATCACTGGTGATAAGGATACATCATACGTTCGTGTATATCGCATAACCTGGTACACGTGCGTCGACACACTGTCATGTAAATCAAACCTTTCGTCACAGATGTTACTGGACCATATCATCAGCTCATAAAGTGTCCGTGCGTCCGCGTGTGTCACATTTCCTACGTTGACGATGGGTCCACGATGGTTAGTTTTTCGTTGTCCCGCACCCACGGATGATGCCGTCATGTATATAACCGACCACATCCACTCAGCTAGTCACCTAAAATTCAATTCATTGTCGGGTCCTCAGTGAAAATTACGACACTACACTGTTAAATCAAAGTACTGAAGAACTGACGGGAGTTGATTTTGTCGATGTTTGTTTATCTTAAATTCAATGATATGTTATTTTGCATGACAAGTACATGTAGTTTCTAATTTGTATTTGAATTACGCACATTTTTATATTAATATGAATTTTTGGACTTTTTCGACAAGAATGTCGAGAAACCCCCATATGAATCATGGTAAATATAATATTTAGAGTAAAATTAAATCAATCAAACTATGTATCAGTAATACAAAATATTTCTCGAAAATTGTATGGATCCAAGCAATGTTGAACACTAGTCTCGTTCAACCAAACGCTCGGCTGACACCGTAAATCTCCGACAAGCATTTACGGAGACAGCCGAGCGTCGAGTTGAACGAGACTATATTGAACTCTGGCGTAGGAATACATACGACTACAAAAAATATTCAAATTGTTCGAACCATTTAAAATCTGACTATTTTCAAGGTATTTATGAATACAATTCCTTGAAAAACAATGCTTTAGCATACATTACATCGAATTCATCAATCATTTTCAAGAACTAAGTCTTGTCAGCAGCAATGATTTGTGCTGAGGTCCAAACACCGTTTCACTTTCGGTTTGTCTGCGTGACTGCATAGGAGAGTTGATTAAAATCAACTCCCAAAAACACATTATATTCAACAGTCGGGCTAACATATTTTATATTCTTATGCAAACAAACAAAAATGTCATAAAACACTTAACAAGGGACAAAATATATATACATGTACTTAAACGTATATATGCGTATTCTAAATTGAAATGATAATGAAAATACCTCTCACTTACTGCTGTTCTTTCTCAACACGGTTTATCGTACTTTCACCACACAGGAATTCTATTCAAACACTCCACACAGGATTAGATATAGGCCACACAAGTCCTAAGACATTTTGTCAAACACCACGAAGGTTCTTACAGAACTTGTCAGAAGGAAACACCTCTCATCAACGACCTGGCCAGAATTAACTCATGCACGAAAACCGGTCTAACAGTCAGCGACTAGCTGACCGTGGCACTCTATGGAGCGCCGTTACTCACAAAAATTAATAGACTAATAAAACTTTAATTGAACATATATACAAAATTGTGACAAATAGAAAAACAAATTTGTACACAATGAGAAAATTGTATGATAATTAACCAACAATTATCATGAAAAAATAAATGTTGCAATATAATAATAAATATTCATTGGTGAATAAAGTGTCAGTCGAAGAATGACATATATTTTCATGAAAAATACTAAAGAGGCAGGTAACGTAGATATTTACATATCTTGAGGGAAGTGATTTAAAAAAAACCCTTTTCATTAGTTTTGTTTTATTCTACGTTATACATATACATCGATATTCTAAACATTGTTGTGTATTTGTGATCATGAATAGAACTTATTTCTATAGAGCAAATGTGTGAAGAGTGCCTGGCTATAGTAAATCTTAAATACTAAGTAGATAATAAACACTGATCGAATATAATAAGAAAATATTTTTTCTAAAAGCTTTGATAAGGAATTCCGGCTCATTTTAGGGGTTTACATTCCCCTTGATTTTGATCACGCGAACTTAAAAAATCAATGGTCTAAGTGCTTCCATCATCTCTAAATCTCTCTATTGGGCTCACTCGAACTTTGTCATTTTTTAATTCTTCACAACGATATTGTGGTGAATGGTTGGCCGTTATCTCCCTTTTCTTTATAGTGTACATCAAACGAATTACAGGACAGTGCAGGAGACCTATAGGGCTATTATTTCCAGTTCTCAAATTTGGACTGTACGGGTACCACCAAGTGGTTTCGCGGGGTTTATATCTCTCTTGATTTTGATCACACGATCTTTACTGCCTCTGAAGTTGTCAATGCTCCTAAAAATTGTTTGATCTATTAATCATCTTGATATTAATAAAATGATCTCGATGATAAAGTACAATATATATTTCTGTTCGAGTTCTCTCAGTACTTTGACGATTTGTCTTGCTGTCTGTTAGCTTCTACTGGCTTAATGGCTGCTGTTAGTGGCTGCTCACTTCAGCATGGTTATAAAGCCTAACAATTGAGTAAACTTTTCATAATTTTGGTTTGATCATTAATTCTGGGTATGGGAATTTCGTCAATACAAGTATAATTCATGATCAATATGGAATCTACTCTTTTATCTATAAAAAACAATATTTTTTTTATAGTGTCTTGTATCTAAAAAAAATTAATGTGTTGTCACTCGTAATAATGAGATAAATGTTAATGTAACTCGTTAAGATGACAACCATACCCCGATACAATACGTCAGTATCTTGTTATAACAGAGGGATTTTTATTTTCTAAATTATACCCCTTCTTTAACTTTAAATTTATAGCGAGTGCAGCAAGGCGGCGCGAAGCAAGTTCCATAGACAACGTGTACGAACGGAGGACATTCGAGTTGAAATCTGCACATTGTTCAAAGAAAATTTTGTGGACCCCCGTGAAAAAGTTCTACATATCCCAATAATCCTTTGCGGTGCATAGCAACATGGTGGAACAGGGAGCGTTTCTACGAATAATTCTTACCTGAAAATCGCATACATCATTTTCATTTTACAATAAAAAATCCTTTTAAAACATTAAAGTAAACAACTCATATTATTACATATAAAAAGCTGTACCTATCTGAACTTTTGCTGACTTATGACGTCATTTCCTTCCCCGAATTTGTCTGACAATTTACGAAAACTGTCGAGCGCAAAAGTTAAGTATGGCGTCACAGTGATCTCGGCCTTTTTTATTTTTAGCAATAAATTTAGAGGTGGATCAAGCATCTGTACTGGGTGTAACGTATAGAAAGTACTCAGTATCAGTGTTAACGGTGACTCTTTGGCTGCTTAGTTTTGTTTTGATATTTTTTTGCTCCATTACTTACTTTACACATGCAAGTTCCATGCTAAATTTACTGTCATATTGATCCAAACATATATGCAAACGTTAGCTATATATAGGTAGGTGGCAAAAATTATTAAAAAAGACAAGTCAAATCATTATTAGATTTAAGTGCAGCCACGTCATTTTGTAATGAATAAATAAAAGAAAAACACTAAACTGTTTAATCTACATGTATTTGTTATAGTTGCATATGTGGTCAAACCTTAAAATAATATTGGATAACACACACTAAAAAAGGTTGAGGGCACATGTATACGGCGCTTATATAGCGTACAAAATTAAAAAGATTATAAACAAAATTGATGTCACAGAGGACAATAATTAAAACACAGATAACAACAAGGAACAAACTGAGAAATAACGCAGACACATTTTATTGTTTACTGATTTTAAGGATCATTATTAAAAGGCAAAGGAATGATATAACATAATTGTATTTACATTAAAAAAACGGCTTTGTGTTTATCTAAATATTTTAATAAGTATGTTTAACATTTTATTAATGCTCAGTTGTAGTTTATTTAAGTGTATAAGCCTTGGAAGGGACCATTGGAATAAAAGTTTTATAACTTTGGGTTCCTTGCGGCGGTAAAAGTTTTAAAACAAAGCCGAAGTGTTTTGGTTAAGGCAAGTCACCGAGTTGCATTTAACAATGATGACAGATGTGTGGTTCCTTCTGCACTCGCCCTAACGGACACACCGTAAAACATTATGTATATGAATAATGATTTCGGTTACTTTCTGTAAACTGCAGTAAAAATTACAATATTGTAAAGATTATTTCACAAATAATAAAATCATTCTGAAAAACTATTATCTATAAGGTCATTTTTCTACAGGGATCACTTTTCTTCATGTAGATTTTGCTCATGTTTACTTATCCTTCAGGCGAAGGGTCATTTTCTGCGGAGAATAATGACCGGGAGGATGGTCTCAAAATTCTACTTAGAAGAATGACCCCCGGTCGTTATTCTACGGGGTCATTATTCTACTATACACCGGTGCATTTTATAGATGGCCATTACCTTCTACAGATGAAAAGCAGATTCGTGTTGTACAACAGGTGGTTGGAGTAAATAAACTGAAGTCGTTTATTAAAAACGAACCTCAGAATGGTGGATTAAAAGAACATTTAAGTAATCATAGTGGAAAACGTGCGTGTGCTACGCAGTTGTACATGAATGGAGTATCTGAGCAGAAAATCAAGTGACGCACTGGTCATGGGGCCGAGAAAAGTGTAAAAAGTAGAAGAGAAGCAGTGAACAGATCGACATGGACGTGTCAAAGATCTTGGATCCACATATGAACAAACCAGCGTGTGATACCGATCTCCCGAGAGAGAAAGTTAAATCTGAACGTTTTACATGTGAAAACATTCTCCAGGATCTCACAAATTCAAACAAAGCCTTTTAGCTCACCTGAGTTGAAAGCTCAAGTGAGCTTTTCTGATCACATTTTGTGTGTCGTTCGTCTGTCCGTAAACCTTTCACATTTTCAACATCTTCTCAAGAACTAATGGGTCAATTTCAACCGAACTTGACACAAATCATTTTCATGCAAAGGAGATTCGAAGTTGTGAAAATAAGGGCCACATCCCTTTTCAAGGGGAGGTAATTAGAAATTAAGGAAGCAATTTGAGAAATTTCCAAAAATCTTCTTCTCAAGAACCATTAAGCTAGGAAAGCTGAACTCTGTTGTGGTAGCATCCTCAGGTATTGTAGATTCAAAGTTGTGAAAATCATGATCCCCGGAGGTAGGTTGACGCCACAATGGGGGGGGGTCGAAGTTTTATTTAGGAATATATAGAGTAAATCTTTAAAAATTTTCTTCTCAAATAATAATCAGCCAGGAAAGCTTAAACATTGTGTGGAAGCATTCTCAGGTAGTGTAAATTCACAGTTGTAATAATCATGGGGGTAGGGTGGGGCCACATTGGAGGGTCGAAATTTTGCAAAGGAATATATAGAGTAAATCTTTAAAAATCTTCTTCTCAAGAACCATTAAGCTAGGAAAGCTGAAACTTTTGTGGTAGCATCCTCAGGTATTGTAGATTCAAAGTTGTGAAAGTCATGATCCCTTGGGGTAGGGTGGGGTCACAATGGGGGTTCAAAGTTTAACATAGGAATATATAGAGTAAATCTTTAAAAATCTTCTTCTCAGAAACTAATTAGCCAGGAAAGCTGAAACGATTGTGGAAATATCTTCAGGTAGTGTAAATTCACAGTTGTGAAAATCATGATCCCCAGGGGTAGGGCGGGGCCACATTAGAGGAGGTGTTAAAGTTTCACATAGGAATATATAAAGTAAATCTTTAAAAATCTTCTCAGTAACTAATCAGCCAGGAAAGCTGAAACTTGTTTGGACGCATCTTCAGGTAGTGTAGATTCAAGGCTGTGAAAATCATGATCCTTTGGGGTAGGGTGGGGCTACATTGGGGGGTGTTTAAGTTTTACATAGGAATATACAGATTAAACCTTTAAAAATCTTCTTCTCAGAAACTTATCAGCCGGATGATTCTTTATAATTGTAAAGACTTTGGCCCCAGGACAATTTTTCGGCCCCACAAGAAGGTTTAGAGTTTGATGTAGCTTAATTTCCCATCTACATGTGTAAACAATTGTTAAGGATGCAACACTCAACATGTGATATGACTATAAAATCATCCTGTTAGAAAAGGGACTAATGATGATAAACATAAGAATATCCAGTGGGGAAAATGAATTTTATTTATACAGGATCTACATGTATTATTGTACATTGTCCAGATAGTTTGTATTATGACTCCATTAAGCTGATTTTATCATACCTATTGTTCCTCAGGTGAGAAATGTGGCCCATGGGCCTCTTGTTTGCCAATTGGAACTCCAAATCTAGCATTGGAAATTAAATTCAAAACACCTGCATAATTTTTTTGGGGGGAGGGGTTTGCCAATCAGCTACATTAAAGTTTGTTTATCGATTTATACATGTTTTTTTTCTGCTTAAGGTTGTCAGTATAATCCAAAAAGAACATGTAGCAATATTTTATCAGTGATTTATCTCGGGTACAGAACTCTTGTACTTCATTTGCATAAGAAACGTCCATCCAAAATGTTCTACATCGTTGATACAGCACAGACAAATCTTATAGTAAAGGTAACCAAGACGTGTCACAATGGGAAATTAACACCCTCATTTCTCACGGCATCTTAGGTATACCCTCCACAGAATTCCAAAAATGCATGGAAGATTAAATCACGATTTCATGCAATGTTTAATACATTCTATTTTGAAACATGTTTTTAGAAGTCTAATGTGATCAATAAAATATGATAGAAACTTTAGAAACGGAAAAATAATTACATGAATAATGAGCAGACATAACGCTTCGAGTTCCGGGTTTATTTTGAGGGAAACGTTGCTTTTAATTTACTGACATGAACTTCATAATATACAACTGATTACAGTTTATATCCGCTTGTTTGGACTTAAAGTGCCTAAAATGGGTTGTTAATTTAAAAAAAAAAATTAGTATCAATGTTTATTAGACATTAAAGTACTTAGTATCAAACCACATTTAAACATTTTCAAATGCACTTAAACTTAAACTTTATTACATTGTAATTATTAGATTTTGTAATACAAGAATTTACAAATTTATGTATATGACAATTTTTTTAACAATGAAAACACTGCTTTCGCCCCAACAATACGTCATTTGAATTAACTGGACACAACAATCCAAAATCGATTCGTAGTGTCATCACAGACAAAAACATGAGAAAATGTAAATATTTCATGATAAAGTCTTCAACACTGTAACACCAAAAACATTATGTGTGTTATTAAAACTTAGAGAAGCAAGGTCAATGTTAATAAATGTCATGTTTATAAAGTTAACATACATGTGCAATTTCCACATTTTCATACGTTGAATTTTTTCCGGGTATATTCCTTGTGTTCTCCATTGCGATATTTCTTTTCGGTCTTCGTCGATCAGACACACAAATTGCTGAGTGAATACATATTAATATAATGTCAACGCCACCAAAGAGTATTATTAAAACATGTAAGGTTTTATTAGAAGCAGGAATGCGTGTACCAATTGTGCTGCTTGTTACATCTGACTGGACCTTTAAAAGTGTCTCCGTTTTATTCATTACATTGCTGAAAGTTTGGTTGGGTGCATTGGATAGTGTATCTAGAGGTGCTAAAAATGAAAATATTTAGGTACAAATAATATTAAGATTAATAAATGGCAACATTTTTACTTTAAAATTACTCCACAGAATATCTGCCTGAATTGTAAAATACCTGATGTGATTGTTCTACATCCTGTTGATACATCACACGTGTCATTGCTACAGTCACAATATCCCTGGCATCGGTATCCATATAAAGGATAAGGACAGCTAAGTGTACAATTCAGTCCACTGTATCCTGGCATACATACTTTTAATTAAAACAAACTTCTTGATTTACATGTTTTACAGTGGAACTTTACTGCTGTTCTATTGAATAGTGAAGATTACATTGAAGATTACATTGACAATTATAATGGCGATAACTCAAATGTTTTTATTGCATTTGAATAATTTGACTTACGTTCGCATCTGGTGGTCGCCGTGTTAAACAAATAGCCTTCACAACATCCTTTAAAGTTCCTTTCAGTAAAAGAATATATCTTCAAAATATTTAATATTTTGCAGAAAAAACAAAAGATAATAATTAATACAATTTAAATTAAATGTTCTCCATTTTATTAGAACATTTTGTATCACTTAGAATAATCCAAATGTAACCAAAACAAATGAACTCGTCTTACTCTTTACATTCTGGGATAGCTTCGCAATCATTGCTGGAAATGTTTATCATCAGAAACATCAATGTCAAACTGTTATACACTAATGTGCAATTCATCACAGTTGCAGACAGACCATATTGTTATATCAAAGAGGTCTGTTATATCGAAGAGACTACCTAAATTAAAGCAAATGTTCTAGGATCATAGAATAAAAAGTCATTCAATGTTCATAAAACTTCCTCCTTCCTGTTTTTACGATTTATTCAATACATGTAACATACATTTGTGTCACTAAAATCCTGCGTTAAATCGAAAGGTTAGGCAAATAAAGAAGAGATGAAATGATTATATTTTCAAGAAACATGATGTTGACCACTATTTTGTTTTTCTTAACTTTATGATCAACATATCGGGAGGTTAACATTAATGTGTTTTTAAAATATGGAAGCTTGTCCAGCTTTATGATGCACAAATAAGCGAGTGAAGTGGAACATGTTTTTTTAAATGTATTTTTTATCTTTATTTATTTATTTATTAATTTATTCATTTATATTTTAATTTATTTATTGCGATACCAAACCTCTGCTTAATGGTTTAGCAAGGTCAAAGGGAAATACTGCGACATTAAAACCTCAAAAAAGGGCTAACATTGTAACAACACTTGAGTTGAGGTTTAAGGTATTGTATGACCATGCATACTATAAGTTTAACACTGATTTTTATAAGTATACATCTAGTTGATGCAGTGCGATACATGTGCCATATGTGCATGTTATTATGAATAGAATATTGTTTATTATTCTTTATTTAATTATGCTAGCAAGGTATGATAAAAAAATATGTATGTCCAATCTTTGAAATGTTTTTCTTTCAAATATATTGTATTGCATGATATCGAAAGCTACCTTCAAACCAACATTTTTTCACACAAAACAAATTCTCTTTTCTAACCTGTTACATGTACCTCCAACAAAACAAATTGCATTTGGCGATATGCCGTCAATCTGGACTGTCTGAGATGATTAAAATTGTACATCAATGCTACACAAATTAAAATAAATGTTTGTCAAATTGATTTTTTTATGCATTTATTTTTACACTAGAAAATTTATTAAAGTGGTTTTGCTGAAGTCACCGAGATGCCTCAATGCACGTGCAGGGGAATTAACACTGTCCACATAACAACACCAGAGGCTTGTTCAACAGAGCGAGTGCTCGCCAGCTTTTGTCAAAATTCATGTTGCAGGTAAAGGGAATTTCGGAGAGCGTCTGCGAGTGTTCGGTCTGTTGAATTAAAACGCCTCAGCTTTTACAGCTAATGATGAGATTATAAGATAGAGTCTGTATTGAATACAAACTTAAGTCTATTTATGTTACTATAAATGTCTTATACCTAACCTTTCCTTTTAAATAAAAGTTATTTAAGGAATAATGAATCATTCTGTTAGTATTATGAGATAATAATATTAGTCGGGGCATAATCAAGATCAAAGAGAAAATTTAAAATCATTTATATCCTCAAACTTGTATGTTGTGTCGTTGCATTAACGCATAGCCATTGTAGCGAATCTTCACAGCGGCACACTAATTAAGGAAGAAAGAATGAATGATGTATTACAATGAGAGAAGGATTGTCAGGAAAAAGTTATTTCCTTATAAAAGATCCCTCCCTCTGCTGGATATAATTCTGTATCAGATCAAGTTGCATTAATTCAGTAAATTTAATTAATTCGTTGGATAAAAATCATCCTGTATTCATTCTGCTTTTTTCGAATCATGTGTGACAATTACAAATGATTCATTTCTTATTAAAACTCTTTTTCTTTATCAAAATTCTGCGATTTATATCTGAACTTCTAAAGGTTGGCAAAGAATAAAAATATATAACATTAAATTTAAAAGAATAACTGCACACATACATGCTAACATGCTTAATTTAATCAAATGTCGATTCGGAAAAAAATATTTTCTAAAAATATATTTTTCAGAATATTTTTGACTTACTGTTGGGACATTTCCAAATAAATAATCAAAGTAGATGTTCAATTTTCATGATGTATACCTACTTGAACCATGATACATACCATTTGAAGGGGATATACATGAAGTTGCACACAAAGTATCAAACTAATGATAGTGAAAGTATTATTGCATGTCATAATATATATATATATATATATATATATATATATATATATATATATATATATATATATATATATATATATATATATATATATACCTGACTTATGCATTTGGTAGACCGATTGTATTATTTTATCTTTATTAGGGAGACCAGTAGATTAGGGAGACATATTTTGGTCTCCGTATTATTTTGACCTTGTCTAAAATGTAATTGGCTTATCTTTAAATGAATGAACGGTGTGTCTTTGCCTAAAATGCATCAATGTGTCTATTATTTGACATCCAATAGTTGCCTTTTGTCTATATTTTTTCGTAAAAAGGAATTCAATCTGCCTCCATCGTATAATTAGCAATGACTATTTTTCTGCATTTAGGAGACCAACGAAAACTTGCAATATTGCAAAAAATCTAACATATATAATTTGTTTAGCCTTTAATTATTCTAAATGAACTTGTTTTCAAAATACTTTTTCACTTTTTATGTATAAAGCCTAACTAGAAAAAAAGTCGTTAATTTCTTGACCATGTTTGAACATTTGGCAAGTGCTCTCCGCCATTTGTTCCGAGTACTCTCGGAACGTCTCGGGTTAAAACAATGGACCTTTTAACGCCAGCGTGTTGCCTTTTAGGAATCAAAGCCATTTTATGGTAAGTACTTTTGATAATCCTACTACAATTGAACAAAGTAATGTTTTTATGAAGTTTTTTTTTTAAAATATTCAAATAAAATAGGGCGATAATGTGTGCAACTTGACTATTTTACACCAAATGTTGATTAATCTTCGAGGACATTCGAAACGAAGTTAACAATAAAAGCATGATTTTCATTTCCACTGTACGTTTGATGTATATGGGCAGCGGAAAGGGCAAAAAATACATTTTTACAAACTCAACGATAAACTAAATTCAGCAATCTAAAATAATATTATCAATGACCATAAATGCAAAACAAACAGTCTTCTTTGCAAAATAAATGTACATAAAAATCAACCAAAGGTATTTAAATACAAATCAAACACAAAAGGTAAAACCAACAGACATAAATGTAAAACGAACATACATCAACATGAAACAAGCGGACGCACAAATAAACGCCAGGTGGCGTTTTTTGGGAAGCAATTTACGTCATCGATTATTGGAATCCGGGATGGTTCGCACCTGTTTTGTTTCGCCCTGAGATGTTTCGCACCTGCCTCGGAGCGAAACATCTCACTGTATTTAGATATTTTTCTCGTATTACCATTCCTCTGAAATTAATTGTTACCTATACAATAATTGAAATATGTTTTTAAAAAAAACTATTGAAACAGTGCTTGTCTTTATTCATGCACGGCCAAGAGAGCGTTCTTGCTTGGTTAGGATTTTTATTTACTAATTTTATTAAGCCATGTCGTTTTATATGGTTAAGAACAAGAGGTGTGAACTGTGTTGTAATAACATTTATAGCCTGTCTTTCACTTGAGAATTACCTGTATTTTTATAATGAAAAATTTGGGAATGTTAATTACAAATGTAAAATATTATATTGTTAGCATAGCTCTGTTTTGGGGATCATTTAATTACATAAATTATCAGCTTGAACTTAACATTACCCCCCCCCTCCCCTGTATCCATTTTTTATGGAATTATCCATTCAAACTCGTTAAATATTTTATTTTTATCCGACTTTTTTTTATTCTATAAATTGTTTATTTACCGGATGGCAGTAAATACAAAATTTACAAAGATGTCAAGTTGTAAATTTTGCATTACTTCCACCCAGTAAAATTAAAGTGATACGAAATGCAACAAATGACTGACAAAGGGGGGGGGAGGGGGGGGGGGGCTAGACTGATCCTCAGAAATATTGAGAGAGAAAAACCTAATTCCCAAAATCATAAAAATCCTAATCCGTGGGGGAGGGGGGTGAGGGTGGGGGGAGTAAAACTATGCTTCCAAAAGAAAAAATCTAACCTACATTAAAAATTATTTTCCCCTAATCATGAAAATCTTAATCCGTGGTGGGGGTGGGGGTGGGGGTGGGGGGGGGGGCTAGTATGCCTAAGACTCCAACTTCTCAATCTTTCAAGGTACATTAAGGAACAATTATATTTCCTGCGAGAAAAAGTGGGGGGGGGGGGGCTGAACAGTCTACTCTGCTATGTGCCTAATGGTTAGGTCTAACTTTGCAAAAAGCCCCCCCCCCCCCCCCCCCCCCCCGGTTCCGAAGCCTATGTGTCGATAAGCTTGAAGTATTCTGATACATGCACTTAATTTTAATTCACAATGTACATATGTCTTGTAGCATTTTAAAAATGTTTTTTTTCAGATATTTGTATATCATCATGTTTATGGGTAACAAATAAATGACTTTTTTTTTATATAAGACTGTACAATATTTGATTATACATATGTTTTCATCCAAATATGAAATTTGGAACAAATGTACGAGTATAAACAGGTCATTAAAATATTATTTATAATTTTAAATAAATCATAATAAATAAATGGGAATGGAAATAATATTTAACCCCACTTTTGCTATAAGAATAAGACTGGTAAAAATCGTAGTTAAATAGTGGATGCAGTTGGGTAATGTAAAGTTCAAGCAGATACCGGTAATTTATGTAATTAAATGGTCCCCAAAATAGATCTATGCTAACTATATATACATGTACATTTCTAATTAAATCAACACTCCATTACATTACATTATAATACAGTCAGATGGTTTGCTCCGAGGCAGGTGCGAAACATTGACGTGGGAAACATCTCAGGGCGAAACAGAATAGGTGCGAACCATCCCGGATTCCAATAATCGATGACGTAAATTGCTTCCCAAAAAACGCCACCTGGCGTTTATTTGTGCGTCCGCTTGTTTCATGTTGATGTATGTTCGTTTTACATTTATGTCTGTTGGTTTTACTTTTTGTGTTTGATTTGTATTTAAATACCTTTGGTTGATTTTTTTGTACATTTATTTTGCAAAGAAGACTGTTTGTTTTGCATTTATGGTCATTGATAATATTATTTTAGATTGCTGAATTTAGTTTGTCGTTGATTTTGTAAAAATGTATTTTTTGCCCTTTCCGCTGCCCATAGATGTACTATGTAATTCAAGGATTTATCAGTACCTTCTCCAGAGCAAAAGTCGTCCCCATTCCCAATTGGAAATAAGTTCACTTCAGCAGCTGTCCAAATTATGATCCCAATTAGTATAGCAGTATTTTTCCCCAACTGGTAAATAGTTCTTATGTTTATTTCTTATCAAAAAATACTTCGTAAAATAACCAGAATGTCCATAAATGTTCAGTATTAACAAATGATTAAACCCATTTAGCAAAACTGCAGTCATAAAAGTTTCCAAACACGCTGTAAACATCGCCAACTTTTAATCCGATTTTCCTCTGTTTTTCTAAAACATCGTTATTTTGTGGTATACAGTACAGTACTGTAAATGGTACATGTTTTTTTTTTTCACACACTAGACTGATATAAAAGTAAAAGGTAAATGTTATGAAATATTTCAAACAGAAAAATACATTCTCAATTAATTTAAAAGGGGATGTTGATAAATTCTTAATAATGTAATACTTTTATGACCAGTGTTGAAGGTGTTTATTTCAGGGAAAAAGACTTGTTCTAATAACTAAATATAGGAATATTATACATATATCTATATTGTGAAGTTAATTAGATTCTATTCAATTAAAGTCTAGCTCTTTGATTTTCCATTATGATAATAAATTCAGAAATCATGATGTATGCAACATATGATTTCTCCCAACTGCATGAAATTGTCGATACAATTTTCCCAATTCCAAAAAAATTGGCATTTTCAAAATAAAAAAAGGCTGAAAAATCCCTGTAATTATATAGCTAGTTTATTGAAAATGGACAGAAAAGTTAACCGAAGAATGTCGCTTTATGTAAATAGATCGACATGAAGAATTTTCTATATTACAGTTATATCATTATGTACCAGTAATATTGTTTTAAATTAATTATGTACGTAATGTAGATATATGTACATGTACCCCTTGTTACCTAAATGAATTAAAAGCAAATTAAGATCAGTTGCTCTTTTTCACTTGTATAGTGGAAAGATAGCCGACTATTCTATGTACGAATTGACTTATTATAGGTAAGATAGTCAGGCCTCCATGTTTACAACCGGGATGCTCACCCCACATTTACAATTGTGACCCACATTTACAAATGTGACATCATAGTATCACTCTCGTTTGGCTTTTCGGATATTATCAGGTTTGTAAAAATTTTGGCTTTTGATGATTAATAATAATGTAAACAATGTGTCTGCAGATTCCCGTTGGGCTGAGTGTGATCTGTTGACCAGGCAAAACATTTATGTCTTGATTACACAGCGTTGTGCACAATGTGCTCTCAAGAACATTCAATCCAGAAGCATGACCAATGTAGCAACACTTTTAAAACTACTTTTTGATACTTGTATTAATTTTAATGTTTATGCACACCCGGGGCGCCCTTCCCCCTGTAATTGTTGATTTATTAGAATAACATGACATGTTTCATACATGATAGCATTAGAAATGGTCGATGGTTGTAAATATTTTGTTGTTTACCAATTTAATGTATGTTCTCACTAGAACATGCACATATGATATATGGTAGACTATTATCACATTCAACTCTCTCTCTCTCTCTCTCTCTCTCTCTCTCTCTCTCTACAGTAGCGATTCATCTTATGACCTTTAAAAATCATGCACCTGCACTCTTGCGAGTATACAAAATGTTGTAAAATGTTCGTATTATATATTGTTCGTGCATTGCACTGCGATGATTTGGATCGCATTCAGTCGCGTCTGAATAGTGTGCATGTCCACAATTTTTAAGGAGACTTGATGCAAGCACTAAAACGCATGCAACAAATGCGAGACCTCATGCAATATATGAGAGAGCTCGTGCGAATCTAAAACATTCCGATCGCAAAGAGTTGTAAAGTGCTCGTACGCCAATTGTGAATGGGGCTTAATGTAAATGTTTATGAATCCAAAAGTTTTCTTTGCATATAAACAATGCTTTCACACAGGTGCTTGTGGTTTTAATGTAGGTTTTGGAGTTATTAGCACAACCAGTCATGTCAGTGGAGATTTTCTCCTGCAGGAGAAACATTAAAAGGACAGGATGGGGAGGAGAGACTGAAGACAAAATATTTATCTATAAATATAATGGAAAAGAACTTTGGTAATACGATTTATACATATTTACATGAAGCTGGAGGTATGTAGCTCCTGATGTAAAAAAAAAAATTGAAGCAACGTTTATCCAAATTTTTTTTTCAGACCAGGAGATACAGACCTGCAGCTAAATGTAATATTTTAACATTTATGTATGGCAGTAATGTTTCTAGAAATAACTATAAACAATTCTAATTAAGTCAAGCAAAAATACCAGTAATTATATGCTTCTTATTTAAGGTTTGATTTCTTTTTATGTACACTGTAGTATTGATGCTGTCAGGAGTGAACAACCATACATGTATCTGCCAGTTTGTAAATGATGGCAAGGATGATGCAAACTCCACCATAAACTCAGAGTGTTTAATGGAAGGGAATACCTATGATTGTTTGCTAAGAGAGACATTGTGGTTGGGGAAGAGATACTTCATGTATATGACTATGGTTGTGATGGGAAAAGCTTGCAGTGGCGCAGCAAGGTAGGAAAATGGTTGGATTAATTATACACAAAAAATAATTATTAAGAGAGAGTTTAGTGATTTACAATCAGGCTTTGGATATCTTGTTATCTGGCTTTGGTTTTGTTTTTGCATTTTTTCGTACATTGATTTGTTTTAAACTAATCTAAAAAATAGGTTTTTCTCAAGAATTTAAAAAGTATCAGAATAGATAATTTATATGTTTTTTTTGAAAAACAAGCCTAAAACTTCTGTTAGTGTTGTTAAATAGGTTAAAAATCGTGATCAATTAATCAGCAGAATTGGTTGTCTCTTGCCATCTGATGATCGGTCAATAATCGAATCGGTAACAAATTATATTAAATTCAATAATATGGGGCACTAAATTTTATGCTATGTATAATCTAAAATATATAAGTGCTATTTTCACTTCCTTTTAAAAGCTTATAAGACTTTTGCTGTATTTTTATTAGGTAGAATGTTGCACATCTTTTGAGATTGAAGAAAACCCCCAGCTCACAACAGTTTTCATTTCATTCAATACAGATTAGAAAACAAAATGATAGGTATAATATTAATGTAATAAACCCAGACTGAGTATAATTGATTATAAAATCTAAAATCGATTATGATAAATCGACAACCTTTTCAACTGATCATTAATTGAAATTCAATCATCGTGACAACACTAGCCCCTGTTCATGTACATGTTTTTACCGGTACTAGT
Organism: Magallana gigas; assembly: GCF_963853765.1. Lineage (NCBI taxonomy): Eukaryota > Metazoa > Mollusca > Bivalvia > Ostreida > Ostreidae > Magallana > Magallana gigas. Next base: position 32,298,107 of record NC_088861.1, read on the forward strand.
TTTGATTGATTTCAGAAAAGGCTGTGATCCTTTTGATTTTGGTAATGGTTTTGTTAGGTTTTATTTCACTTTATTTTGTTTATAGTTGTTTTATTTTCTTTCAATTTTAACATTATATACGGTTCTTGTGCTGACCTGAATAGATTTATTTTGTTTTCATTATCAAGCACTATTAAATTAAAAGCTTGAAAGAGGTGTCCAGTTGTGCAGTGGACAATGCACCTGCTTATCACCACTGCGACCCAAGTTTAATCCCCATGATCGACAGTTGTTGTATATGATAGGGTACATTGGTCGCCTGCTTGGACACGTGGGTTTTCTCCAGTCACCCCAACTTCTTCCCACATCATGACCCACTCGCGCTAACATCGATGCCAACAAAAAGCTATTAATATAAGTCAGTGTGCATTGTGAATCTGTCACTAATGTGGAGGGTCTCCTTTGCAGAAAAAAATTGTTTTTTGTTAGATAAATTACAAAATCTGTTTCTGTAGTAAATATGTATATTTTGCAAATTTTTTACAGAATGTACTTCTTGAAAAATATACATTTACATAGAATTATCAGATTTGGTAGGTTAGTTAATTTAAGCATCAATCTGAATTGGAATTCATTTTTCACTGAATAATGGTACAGTCTTGTTTTTGTACCATGGCTGAAAAGTTTGATTTAGTCAGTGGTCTGTTGTCAGATTTATAAAAAAGAAACATCAATTACCAAATGTGGTAAACTAATAATTGATGAATGTTTATGAAAGAAAATTTCATAATTTATAATATTGTTTTAATTTCTTTCAGTTCCCTCTGATGTGGATTCTGACCCATTTAGTGTATCAAACTACTCGCCAAGTTCTGATTCTGAATCAGATGAAAATAAGAAGGTTTTGGGTAATGTTATTATTTAAAGAATAATTTTGCATCTGCAGTCCATTTTCACTTTGCAAAAAATACCTGAAAGAACAAGAGGCTGAGAGCCCAGTCATTTTAATTCAGACTAAAGTAAATCCATTTATATTAACTAGATATACTTTGAAATGTAGTTGTGTATAACAATCTACATGTTGATCTGGTCTCCCTAATGCTGTGATAATGCATTAGATTTACATGATATGAGTGGAATGTACTGGATGTAATATATTTGTAACAGTTATATTTATTTTGTTTAATCAATAGGAATAAAATTTGCAATGATTTAAAAAAGTAAACGTAGAAGCTTGTATTTACAATACAATATATTGGTATTTTTACAGAGTCCACCCCAAATTCATTGAGAGCTAGCCGCAACACAATGGAAAAACAGGGCATCTTGACCCTCAGAGAAAACAGTGAGCATTTTGAAGCAGGTAAATGAATTAAATTCAATGTTGCAATGTTATTATGTTTTTAAGCAAGAAACATTAATACAGTCAGTTGGGTAGCTAGACCTGAAACGAAGTGCATGCTTAAAATGGCAGGGGGTGTGGGGGCCACCATGAGGCCCCCAGTGGGTCCAGGACAAAGCCCAGGGGGCGAAAGCCCCTGGAAGCTCATGGATTCTGACGATTTTTAACACCAAAAATTAAAGCAGAAATTGAAAGGAATGCTTACTATTTAAGCCTATTTTTAGGCAGTTAAAATTGTTTTGGCTATAGTTTAGGCATAAAATAAAATCACAAAACTTATTAAAAGTTGAAAGAAGAATTTTTTTTGGACATTTGCCTTTGACCCACTCAAAGCTTTTATTCTTAAGTTCATTTTCACATAGTTTGTGGTAATGAATATCTCAATAAAGCTGTGATATTCTATCGGGGAAATTTAAAATGTGTAAAACTAAGTTCAACTGCAAAATAAATATTTGCCTTTTTAGGTACATGCATTGTGTACTGTTTCTTTAATATGGTACTTTAAGACCATATTGTGTGGCTATATTTGGTGCTTAATACGTCTTTGTTTAGCATTGATTTCGGATAAAGTAGGACCGAGTGACGGAAACGGGCTGATGGAATAACTAAGTATGGACCTTAATACTTGAATTCTTTTTTTATATTTTTTTTCTCTTTATTTATTTTTTTACTGATTTGTCCCCCAAATGATGTGCATGCTCAGGCATATAAGCATACATGGTAGCTACGCCACTGGCAGTGTACAATTTACTACTCAAGTCTAAGATTGCTCGTGATCTTGGGGCTTGGTCTCCCTAATGCTGTGATAATGCATTTGATTTCCATGATATGAGTGGAATGTAATGGATGTAATATATTTGTTATACTTATAAGTACATGTATAAGTCATTGGGAATAAGTTTTGCAAAGAGATAAAGAAGTAAACTTAGAAGCATGTATTTATGATACAATATATTGGTACTTTTTTACAGAGCCCACCCCAGTTTCATTGAGATCTAGATGCAACACAATGGAAAAACAGGACAGCTTGACCCTAAGGTAAAGCAGTGAGCGGAGGTTGACAATGGTTTTCGAGGGGTGTCAATTTCAATAGATACCCTCCCAAACAGGCACTATTCATTTTATTTTACTGAATGTCTTATTTCTAAAGAAAATTTTACTGCTTTTATTTAGAAATGAAGTAAATTCTACGACAAACCGTACGCTCATAATTTAAGCGCATGTAACAGTTCGTTGTGTTACCAATTGCCAAGTGTGTTGCTAACGCTGAGGGTAATAGAACGGATTACCAACTGCGTCTAAACCAATCAGATTTCAGTATTTAACATTTAACATGAAAGTATAATAAAATTGTTTGTCTGGTCTCCCTAATGCTGTGATAATGCATTAGATTTCCATGATATTAGTGGAATGTAATGGATGTAATATATTTGTTATATTTATTTTTATTAATCATTAGGAATAAACTTAGCAATGATATAAAGAAGTAAACTTAGAGACTTGAAATTGCAATACAATATATTGGTACTTTTTACAGAGTCCACCCCAAATTCATTGAGATCTAGCCGCAACACAATGGGAAAACGGGACATCTTGACCCACAGAGAAAACACTGAGTATTTTGAACAAGGTAAATGAATTAAACTAAATGTTGCAATGTTATTATGTGATCCTGGGGCTTGGTCTCCTTAATGCTGGGATAATGTATTTGATTTCCATGATATGAGTGGAATGTAATGGATGTACCGGTAATATATTTGTAATATTTATTTTAATTAGTCATAAGGAATAAAATTTGCAATGATTTAAAAAGTAAATGTTGAAACTTGTATTTACAATACAATATATTAGTACTTTTATACAGAGTCCACCACAGATTTATTGAGAGCTAGCCGCAACGCAATGGAAAAACAGGACATCTTGAACCTCAGAGAAAACAGTGAGCATTTTGAACAAAGTAAATGAATTAGAATCAAAGTTGCAACGTTATTATGTATAACAATTAACATGTTTGTCTGGTCTCCCTAATGCTGTGATAATGCATTTGATTTCCATGATATGAGTGGAATGTAATGGATGTAATAAATTCTCCTATATGTAATAATATTCCTAAATATAAATACACTGTGTTAGAGTAAAATCCCAAGAGATCCGAATATCAACATGGTGTGTAATTTTGAAGCGAGCAAAAAAGTGTTGATTCCTTCAATAATATGAATTAAATATTTAGATGAAAAGTATTTACAGCCTCAGAATGGTTTGTTATGAATAATTTGACTGTTATTTTCAATACAACTTCATTATTTTTCTCAAAAATCGATTCGGAGCGATTCTGCAATTTTCTGCTACATTACGGGTATATGGGAGGCATTCCTGTCAGATTATTATAACTAAGCAGAGTGTAGTGAAATTAATAGCATTATTGTAGGCTTAAAGCTTGGTTCTGTAATTGTAAACAATACGGTGCGTCGATGTAGTGAATGTCCGATATCATATGCAATGTCAACCCGTGCACGCACGGGTCAAAGTCTAGTAAGAATAATTAATTTTGACTTGTGAAAGAAAGTAATCATTTTAAGATTGATAAAGCCACAAAAGGGGCAACTGTTTCTTTAAAAGATTTCTTGTTTTAAACTTTATTTATGCAATAACGATTCTTTGATCTTTTGCAGTTCCATACCATTGTTTTCCCTCTCTCAGTTCCTGTGATGAAAGAAGTCAACTTGATAGGTTTGTTTCAATCTATTTTGTGAATGTTTTTCTTGTTTGATAATAGGATAGTCATACATATGTAGCTGCAACAATGTAGCCCTCTCCGATTTTTTATAACTGATGTTTACTCCCCCCCCCTCCCCCCCAAAAAAAACCAAAAAAAAAAAAACAGGAGAGGGCTACATTATTGCAGCTAGGTGTTAGGCTTCTGGCTTTTGAATGACAATGTATAGATGGAGTTATTTCCTTGTGACTTGTGACAGAGGCTGTAGTGCACAATTCCATTTGACTTTCAAGAAATGTTCAGATAGTAATGAAAATGTAAAGTGTTTAATAACATTTGCTGAGTACCACTTTCAATACTGTAAAAGGGATTATTTACATGTAAGGGAAAATTTACACTTAAGCTGAAAACTGGGTAAAATACCCCCACATTTGCATATGGGCAGTGCTTTAGTGTGGTAAATCACTGTGTATGTTTTTCTTTTTCTTTTTTCTTCATTAAATAATTTTTGTATTTGTATACATTTTTGAAATTTTATCTAAAAGGGTGAGTGTCGGAGTTACATGTGCACAATCCTAAAGGTCCAAGTACAGCACCTGAATCACATGTGACTGAAGAAGATTTGATGTCCAAACCGTGCGAGAGTGGAAATGCAAATGCATCGGATGTTACACCACAAGGTGATCAGTCTTTTTTTTTTATTTGTGTGAATCTGTGTGTGGTAGTGGTGGTGGTGGTGGTGGGGGGGGGGGGGGGGTAATAGAAGTCATATTATTGAAATGATAAAAACTTTTCTCAATAATTTTCTTTCTTTCTTTAAGATGACAATGGTACATTGATTTGCATCGTTTAATAATTAAAACCCATCCATAATGTTTGCTCTTTTCATTACGTTTTATGCATGCCTGTCCTTAGTATTTGCAAAGTAAGATATTCGTGATATTGTTATTACAGAGTGCTTCTTTGAGATCGAAGATGATAATGGAACTAAAGTTCTTGCAAGCCCAGTTGCAGCCAAGAAGACTAAAAGCAGCTCAGGTGATATATCTTTGTTGCTTGGTCTATCTATCCACAATTTGATGAATTAGCAATTTTTAGGTCACCTGAGTTTATTGCAATCCGTTTTCGTCCGTTATCGTGCATCGTGCCTTAACAATTTTACATTTTTAACTTCTTCTTAAAAACTACAGGGCTGATTATTACCATTTTTGATGTGAGGCATCTCTATGGTGAGAGGAATCTAAATTGTAAAATTCATGGCTCTACTACCCCCAGGGCGCCACATGTGGGGCCAAATTTGCAAAAAAAGAGCCAAATTTTAAAAAATATTCTTCTCTATTCCCACACATGTTAGGAAAAAACTGGTTGCATAGTTATAATGTCCATGAAGCCCTCTACATAAATTGTGAAATTCATGGCCCCTGGGTCAGGGGTTCAGGCTCTAGAATAGGGCCAGTATGGCCATATAGTATATATGTATTTAATCTTAGAAAATCTTCTTCTCTACCCCATATATATTTGTTAAAACTAAATGCATGATTATGATGTCCATATTGTGAAATTCATGACCCCTGGGTCAGTGGTTCAGGCTCTAGGGTGGGGCCAATATGGCCATATAGTAAAAATGTATTAAATCTTAGAAAATCTTCTTTTCTACTCCCATATAAATATATATATATATATATCTGGTTATAAAGTCCATGAAGCCCTCTACCAAAATTGTGAAATTTATGACCCCCGGGTCAGGGGTTCAGGCTCTAGGGTGGGGCCAATATGGCCATATAGTAAAATGTTTTAAATCTTAAAAAATCTTCTTCTCTACTCCCACACATGTGGGCAAAAAACTGAATACATGGTTACGATGTACACTAACTCCTCTACCTAAATTGTAAAATTCATGGCCCCTGGGTCAGGGGTTCAGGACATGAGGGGGGAGGCAATATAGTGTTAATGCATATAATGTTATAACATTTTCTTCTCTATTCTCACACATCTGTATAAAAAACTGACCTATAATTATGTTTACCAGGAAGTCCTTTACTGAAATTTTAATTTTCATGTCCCCTGGAGTATGGGTTTTAACTCTAGGGCAGGGCCAAAATGGATGTATAGGTGTTATTGCATATAATGTTAAAAAATTATCCTTTTTACTCCCACACACCTGAAAGGAAACTGAATTCATGATTTTGTAGACCCGATCTTTTAAGTTTTTTGCCAAAATTGTAGGTTTCACAGTTCTTTTTGAAAGATTTCAGGCAGGGAGGTGGCCGTCATTACTAATTTATAATTTTTCTACTCCAGAATAAAACCTAATTAATTAAATGCATATATGAGACTCCTCGACAAGTTTGTGTATGGGTTATATGCTACTCAGGTGACCGTTACAGGAATAGAAACAAATTTCTCATGGAGATTTATAATGTGAAATGTTAACATCTTTTCACCATTCGGAACCCACTTGAAATACCTCATACAATTTTTCAATTATGTCATCCAGGCTATTTCATGGCCGATGCAATGCAAAATCCCTATAGGCTTTCTATTTTGGGTTGTGTATTGAAGCCTAAAGAGGTAGAGGGGGCATTTCAAAACAGATAATCTTGACATATAAGTGGATGAATGTAGTTCGAGCATGAATGTATTTATGAAAATCAAAATATTCAGCAAGAAGTAGTGGAAGCAAAAACCATACAGAGTATGGTATGCCTTGAATCTATACATAGGTATTATCCTTTTTACATGAATATGTAACAATATAATAATTCTGATTGTTCATATTATTTTTAAAATCTTTTCAAGGTAAAAGAGAAATCCAGGAGTTTTTGGAAAAACATGAAATGTATTCATTGGAACGGCTTGATGAGAGGACCAAATTTTTGAAGATTAGATCTAAAATCTTCAACGAGAGAAAAACAACAAGACTTAGGACATTTAAAAAATTAAATGAAATGAAATCAATGAAAAAGCAAACATGAATCTCATCATTTTACATATAATGTAACTGTAATGTAACAACAAGACGTAGGGCATGTATGATAATTTATTTTTAGCTCACAGAGACGAAGTTCGGGGGAACTATGCTATACTGCTGGCGTTGGCATCCGGACCTGGTAAAAGTTTTTGTTGCAGGTCCTTTATCTTAGTTATTTCTTGTCCTATCTTCACCAAACTTGCATGGATGATGCATCTGGACCTTTTTATGAACTTGAAAAACTTGGATGCTGAATCTGGGCAATGAATTTTAGATGCTGGAGGTTAAGGTTTTTGGAACAGGAAAAAGTTTTTGGTGCAGGTGGCCTTTGATAGCAATTTCTAAATTACTACTGATCCAAACTTGCATGGATGATGCATCTTAAGATACTGATGCACCTGAAAGGCTTGTATGCTGAATCTTAGCCATAGGTTTCGGATGCTGGATGAGGTTATGTTTTTTGGAACAGGTCATATATTAAATTTATTTAGTACTATTTCAAACTTGCATAGTTGATTTAACTATAATATAAATGAATTGCAAAGGTAGCTTCAGATGCAGAGCCTGATCTTCATAATCAAGGATGCTAAAAATATATCTTAGTAATGACTGGTCCTAACTTAACCAAACTTGAATTGATGATGCGTCTTATGATACTGATGCATCTGGCAGGCTTGAATGCCGAATCTGAGTCATAGGTTTTGGATGCTGGATGAGGTTTAGTTATTTTGGAACAGGTCACATGATTTATAGACAATAGCTTGCATAGTTAATTTAACTATAATATAAATGAATCATAGAGGTTGCTTCAGTTTCAGATCCCGATCTCTATTATCAAGGATGTTTAAAAAGAATATCCTACCTCACTCTAACCTGATTGATAGATGTGTTTGTTGTTAAATGATATAACATGATTCATATGATATAGTATTGTCAGATTTGATACACTATTGTTTTATATGATACAATGTTATATCATATATTATATTATAAAAAGTTAGTAGGATATTGTATCAATATTTTTGTTCATAATGATATGATATTGTATCATTATATTGTAATGTAAAGTATTTTTTATTATGATGCAATGTTGTATAAAATGATAATGTATTATATACTATTTTATCACATGCTATTGTTTCATATTATATTGCCATATTTAATATGGTATAATATGATACAATATTGTATTGTAATATATAATATCTTATCACATGATATGATATTGTATAAAATGATATTGGTTTATATAATATATTATTTTATCACATGAAATAGTATTATTTGATATTGGAATATATAATATTGTAACATATGATACGATATTGTATAAAGTGATATTGTATTATATAATATATTACTGTATCACATGATATTGTATCATATGATTTGATACAATGTTGAATCAAGTTATATTGTATCTTATGATACAATATCATATTATGTATCAAATATGATATAATATCATACAATATCATACTTAAGTATACAATATAATATTATGTGTTACAAAATTGTGATGTATTATGTGATATGACATTGTATCATATATTATGATATTGTATTATGTGATCAAATGCAATAATGTATTTAACATGACACTATGTCATATCATATGTTACAATATCATATTGCATCATTATTTATTACAGTATTTTATTTTTATTATTATATGTGTGTATCTTATATTGATATATGAAATGAACATATGAATATTATCCAATTTTTTTACATATGATATAGTAATATGATATTGTTTCGAAACAGTATCCATAGATATCCAAGATCATTAACTATGATTTTCAGGTAATATGATAAAGGTGGTCTCATAAAGGTGATGCTTTATAAAGGTGATGCCTCGTCTCGGTGCTTTGTAATCTGTGATTACCTTTGTTTCTTATAAGGCAAGAAAGTGGCCCCTAAACGTGATATGTATTGCAGACGACATCCTAATGTCTTTATGTTTGAAAATTTTGAATTTTTTTTAGCTGCATAATCCTGTTCGTCCTTTAATATTTTTTTTGCCATGCATTTGATCAGTCATTTTTGCTCCCAGAGTAACTTTTAAACTTTGTCAATTTCTTACATGTGTACTTATTATCAATGTTATTCATTTACATTTATTTATGAATGGTTCATTCAATACGTGATCTTTGATCACCTTTTTTTATTGTTACATATGAATTATGAAGAATATTAAGTAAATCAATTTTAAAAGCTTTATTTTCTTGAAATGTATGAAATTTGAAATATGAAGGTTGAAAATAGATTATGAATATTTTGATTTCATAAAGAACTATATATGATAGGAATTAAATTTGGCCCCCATAATTTGCCATTTTTTAAGTGTTTCGGGTACAATAAAAAGTTAACTTTTTTTTTAGAAGAGTTGATATAAAATATATTTTTCATATATTTATTTGATTTTTTGCTCTCAGTGGCAGTATGCGACGTCAGAAGTGACGCTATTTTTAGAATTCAATCAAAATCAGTCAAAAATTGACATTTTTCTTATATTTTTACAAATGGGAAACATAGAGCGCATGCTTGAACAAGATAAATTTTTTTGTCACTTATTAGTCTTGGCTAGATACATCTCTGATTAAAATATTTTGTTTGTTCAAGCATGCGCTCTATGTTTTCTGAAAGAAAAAGTGCTTGAAAACAAGCTGTTTTATGCTAAAAATGCAAAAATGGCGGGAAAAGGTTGTCTTTACGATGTCATATTTCTATATTGTGTGCACTTGAATCAAAATGAATAGTATGTAAACACATCACATATATATCTGAACTAAAAAATCAAAGAATTACAGTAAAATGAAGATGTTCATTTTGGGGGGCCATTTTAGGCCCATATCATATATAGTCCTTTACAGATCCTTACATACATGATTTTGTTGCACAGAAAAAAATGAAACTGTTGTAATTGAACTGCAAGTTCACCAAAATAATGGACATGTTATGTACACTGAATTTTGAATGGAAATGATTGCTCTATTAATAAATTTGAAATGATTAATTGTTTAAACTTTCAAAATTGAACTAATGTTTACACCCTGGTCCATAAATTATAAATGAAATCTATTTGAAATTAGTTTTGATGATTAGTAAAGTTTGTTCATGAACTTGAAATGTTGTTTTTTTTTCATTTATTAATGTGAAATTCTAAAACACATTAGGATACATGTAGAATGGATTGAATTGAGAAGATAATCTTCAGTAGGGACGCAAATTTAAAATGCTACATATTTTCCCCATTTTCGCAAATTTCGTGACATGCGAAAAAAAACCGGACAGTGAAAATTAAAGGGCTTGCAAATCACGAATGTTATGGTTAAAAAAAAAGAATGGTCTACCTAAACCCTATTTAAGTAATATTAATAAAAATGTATTATCGGTATCCCATAGCCGCATAAGACAGTAGCAAAATATTAGAGGGACAATATAGTATATTTTTAAGGGCTAATAGTAATGAAAAATTAAAACAGATGTGAGATTATTGCCATTCCACAGACCTCTAAATGACCATCTATGAATATTAAAAGTCCACACCATCAACTATGTGAGATATTAACAAAGCTTACATATACATGCACATGTACACAGTGACCTTGCATTATATCTTAATTCTATGTTGCGTGGCGATAAAAAATGATAGAGCACTTGCAAATCATGAAAATTATGGGAAAAAAGAATGGTCTACTTAAGCCATAAAAAATATATATGAAAATATATGCACGGTCTCCTTAAGCCTTATGAGAGAGTAACAAAATATAAAGGAGACCATTTTTGCTGTATTTTTTTAAGGACAAGATATATTGAAAAATTAAAACACATGTAAAGTTATTGGAATCTTGAAGACCTCTAAATGACTATTTGCAATAAAAAATATGCACATATAAAAATTTTGTATATTGTCTCCCTAAACTACATTTTAGGGTATGGTCTCCTCAATGCCTAAATCAGATTTATATATATATAGATATATATATATATATATATATATATATATATATATATATATATATATATATATATATATATATATAAACACTGCAACATTCTATGCAAATACGATAGTTACCGATTTTAAGATTTTGAGAGGTACAGTTAAAATAATGATAGTGAAAGTATTATTGCATGTCATAATATATATATATATAATTTAATTATGGTTGTAACGCGGCATTTGATTGGATAGAAAAATTTAGTTAAATTTGTATAACCTGGTTTGCACGTCACAAGACACGTCACACTGCACCAACGTACTAATTCACTTGACGTTACGTTTGAATTTTGAACAGATTTATATCATTTTTAAAAGTAAAACGGACTCAATTTGTACAGCAAATTCCAGAAAATTAAATTATAAGGAATGAACTCAATATCTACCCAAGTTATACTCGTATAACCTGGGTTGGAGCAATTTACGCTTTTTTATAATCCGCTTCGCGGATTATAAAGCGTAAATTGCCCCAACCCAGGTTATACGAGTATAACTTGGGTAGACATTGAGTTCATTTCTTAAATATATATATATATGTATATATATATATATATATATATATATATATATATATATATATATATATATATATATATAAAAAGTCACAGTGTCCGGTAACATATATTAAAATAAAAAAAATAACAACACTAATCGCAAAACGTAAGCGCTTTCATTTGTTCCTCAGACGTTTCACAATACATCTAAAAATAAGTGATGTTAAAATCAATGACGTTATACAAACAATACTCACAATATAGTATAAGGAATCAGTTTTATAACGTTCATGTTATTGCATAGTAAAGCAAAGTAAATACATAAATTTTAATTTTTGGCTAAATCACTGTTTAAAGATGGTTTGAGAATTTGTATAAAATGTTTTCTTTTTCTCTTCTTTCCACTACGTTGTCGCTATAAAACTTGTTAATCGGAATCACGGTAAAATGGCCTTTCCCGCAAATATCTTTATCCATAATTTATTTCGTATGAAAGGGCTTTAACTTATGTAATTTACTTTACGTATGACCATCACCTCCATCCTTCGATAAATAATACAATGTATAGAGACAAAACAAGACATGGTATATGTTGCTCTTTGCCACTAGCGTGACTTTAATTGTTACATAACATTGTAACACATTGCGTAAAATTATATAAAATTATATTACGTAATACTACAATTGAATTTTAATTGAATTATGTCACGATTCTGCATTTGATCTTAATATGATGTAACTATAATTAATTTCAGAATGGTGATTAATAATAATATACAAATATGAATCTTATTAATTGGCTGTATTGAGAAACTGATTACAGAAATAGAAAATTGGTTACGTAATATCGTCAAACAAATTCCTTGTGGTCTGAAAACGCTCTGTACATCTACAATAAAATACATGCATGGAAAAAGAAAAGGAGAAAAAAAATGAAAAATAAAGAGAATAATATAAAATATTTTATACTGGACAGGTGAAGGGGAGGTGGTGGATTTTTAAAGAAATGGTCCGAAGGAACAGGATCAGTATTCAAATTTGTCCGTTACGGAGGATGTGTCTTTGTGTTGTAGTAGTAGATTTTTTACTTTCTGCATAGTTCTACGATCTTGATTTTCTGGTATTTTCTTGTAAAATTCTCCATTGGAAAGCATTTGAGTGATTTTGCGTTCGTAGTAGTTAGCGTCCATTATTACTACAGCGCCTCCCTTATCCACTTCTTTCATAACAATTGTACAGTCATCTGAAAAGGATTTCATAACTTGTTCTTCTTCTTTTGTCAAATTACTTTTTTGTTTTCCTTTTCGTTATTTTCAAGAGGAATGTTTTCTAAGGTGTCAAAAACAGTATCTAGTACATCATTTCTTCCTCTTTTTGGATTAAATGTAGATTTGTTTCTTACAAGATCAGGTTCTGTGATAAACTCTTCTTCTTTCTGTGTGTCCTCACTGTAGAAATATTCTGCCAATCTAAGCTTTCGTGTATATTCCTTGATATCTTTCGTTAATTCCTGGTTGTTACTATTAAAAGGCGTTGGTGAAAATTTCAGTCCTTTTGAAAGTTACATAATCTCCGTTTGATTAAGGATTCTGCTGGAAAGGTTTTTAACCTAAGGGTTTACTGTCTTTGTTGATGATAAGGTTTGTAGTACCGGAAGCGTTCTCCTTGGCTGGGTTTGCCTCCGCCTAAAAATGTTGCACACATTATTCCTGCCATGAAAGTATCTTCGCTCATTGCATCTTTCAGTCCTATTGACTGGAATATTTTCTGTGGTATTTTTATTTCTTGAACTTTTGTGATCTCTTCTGTGATCGTTTCTCTCATAGGTATTAGTAGAAAGTGACTGATTTTTTTCTATTGTAAGCCATATCTTTCAGTGGAACAGTTTCTTCGCTGGATGCAGCTGTATAACTTGAATCCATTGTTGTAGGCATATGCGAGCTTGTTTTAGATTGTCCTCTGTTTCCAGCGTTACCTGTGTTATTTTTTTGTCTTTGGTGTTCATCTCTTTTGTGTGCGGTTTCTCTGTCTTTGGCGTTGTTAACTTGTTTCCAGAATAATTGTTTCCTATGCTTAAGAGATCTACACCAATCTTCATTCATTTTTTGCTTAATTTTGTTTGCCTCCTTTTGTAATGCTAGTTCGTTAACCTCTTGCTGAATGATAAGGGTTGGTGATTGATATGCTGTTCTATCGTCGCTCACTATGGTGCATATCCTCCATGCTAAATTGTTTGTATGGAATCGCACGTTTTGTGCGCCTTGGGTGGCATGTACAGTTGAAGAAAGTCAACAGGATATTTCATTTTTGGACATATGTATAACTCACAAGGGAGAGAGTTTATCAACAGACATCTACTACAAACCAACGGATACGCACCAATACCTCCATTTTAATTCATGCCACCCAAAGCAAACAAAACGTGCGATTCCATACAATTTAGCACGGAGGATATGCACCATAGTGAGCGACGAAAAGAAAAGGAATATACGTCTGGAAGAAATGAAAAAATATCTTCGCAAGCAGGGATACCCTATAAAATAAATCGAAGATGGAATTGTAAAATCTAAAGATCTTGACCGGAAACAATTAATAAATACTCTGTCCCTTGATAAAACAAGACAAGAAATCATTCCATTTGTTACCACCTACAATCCGAAAAATAAGAACATTACACCGTTTGTTAAACACCTAAACGAAGCACTCAAAACAGTTGACTGGATGTGTAAAGTTCTCGAAAATTTCCGCGTAAAAGAAAGTAAAAGACAACCTAAAAATTTGAAACGCATACTTTGCAAATCTAACTTTCGAAATAACAATTTGCATACAGTTAGAAAATGTCCAGATCAACGATGTGGAACCTGTCCATATTTAAAGGAAGGAAACACCTTTAAAATCGGAGACCGGAAATTTAAAGTAAACTCCAGCATGACGTGCGGAACCAGAAACCTAATATACTGTATAATGTGCGGGGGATATGGACAACACTACATCGGCGAAACCGGAACTACACTCCGTACTAGGATCCGAGTTCAAAAACAGCAAATTTAACATCCAGAATATCGTAAAATAAAAGTTAGCGAACATTTAGATATTTGCGGGAAAGGCCATTTTACCGTGATTCCGCTTTACAAGTTTTGTAGCGACGACTTTTTGGAAAGGAGAGAAAAAGAAAAACATTTTATACAAATTCTCAAACCATCCTTGAACAGTGATTTAGCCAAGAATTAAAAATTTATATGTTTTTACTTTGCTTTACTATGCAATAACATGAACGTTATAAAACTGTTTCCTTATTCTATATTATGACGTCATAGTATTGTTTGTATAACGTCATTGATTTTAACGTCACTTATTTTTTAAACGTCTGAGAAAGAAATGAAAGCGCTTTTTTTATTTAATTTTAATTTTAATATATATATATATATATATATATATATATATATATATATATATATATATATATATATATATATATATAAAAGCACTAAAAATAACCAACGACACGAACAATAAAGTAAAATATTGTCAAATTTTCGGGACAACCCGTCCCTTCTTCAGGACAACAAAATAAAAACTACATAAGAAAGAAGAAAAACATCTACAAAACTAGCACTAAACTAAACTAAATGATATATAAAAACTAGATAATGTTTAAACACCGGATCAAAACGTGGCAGCTACATCTTTATATTTAAGATTTCGAGCCCGAGAAAGAAAAATCCCGTCCGACGCAGCGGACGGTCTGTGAAGAAGTGCTGAAAGATAACGCGAACGAATTAACTTGCTAATTGGAGGTTGCTGTTAATTAAGTTGTACTAGTAAGATAATTCGTAGTGAAAGTTTGTAGGGAAGATTGGCCCTGTAAAAGACCACATAAATAATCATGAATGTAAAAACTAATGGAAGTGAAATAAAGCAAAAGAACAAAACCGATTAAGGAAATAGCTAATAATTTGAATAAATAACATGATTAATAGTTTGTACATGGACCGAAAAAGATGAAGATGGTGATATTGCTACGAAAACAAATCAGTACTTAGTTGATGTTCCCTGACGGCATTAACAAATTAAGTGACTTCACCAAAATGAACATCAACTAAGTACTGATTTGTTTTCGTAGCAATATCACCATCTTCATCTTTTTCGGTCCATGTACAAACTATTAATCATGTTATTTATTCAAATTATTAGCTATTTCCTTAATCGGTTTTGTTCTTTTGCTTTATTTCACTTCCATTAGTTTTTACATTCATGATTATTTATGTGGTCTTTTACAGGGCCAATCTTCCCTACAAACTTTCACTACGAATTATCTTACTAGTACAACTTAATTAACAGCAACCTCCAATTAGCAAGTTAATTCGTTCGCGTTATCTTTCAGCACTTCTTCACAGACCGTCCGCTGCGTCGGACGGGATTTTTCTTTCTCGGGCTCGAAATCTTAAATATAAAGATGTAGCTGCCACGTTTTGATCCGGTGTTTAAACATTATCTAGTTTTTATATATCATTTAGTTTAGTTTAGTGCTAGTTTTGTAGATGTTTTTCTTCTTTCTTATGTAGTTTTTATTTTGTTGTCCTGAAGAAGGGACGGGTTGTCCCGAAAATTTGACAATATTTTACTTTATTGTTCGTGTCGTTGGTTATTTTTAGTGCTTTTTTATATCTCATCTTATAACCTTGTATCTTTTGATCCGACACTTTAGATAACGAGTGTTGTTGGTTTGCTAGTGCTTCTTATATATATATATATATATATATATATATATATATATATATATATATATATATATATATATATATATATATATATATATATATATATATAAGTATTATCAAAGTATTAATAAATAACTAAACTGAGGCACACAGCTGCTACTTCAATACATTTTATGCACAACCAATGCTGTCTTTATCCTCTCATAATCACATAATCATGTAAATGTTGCATTTCTTTTTCTGAATTTATTTTGCTGTTTGTTTTGTGTTTTGAAAAGGAAGAATATATTATTTTGGGCAATAACACGGATATAACAAGGAAATAATCTAATTGAATATTAGCGATATCACGCATATCGCATAATGATCTTCAATTTAATCTAATATTAAACATCATGAGTGCTTTCAAGTATTCTTTTGTACTCTTCATGTTTTTATAATAACTTCATGAATAAAAAAAAACTCTTAAGTTAGCTTTTGACAAGTAAATGATTTTTATAAATACATTTTAATAAACCTAAAGTCATCTACTTAGTAAATGTATTTGGAGGTAACAATGCATATTGTAGAGCTTTAATGCTATTTCTTCCAACAATAAAATAAAGTTTTATGGCTCTAAGTGAACGGTACCCGTTTAACCAAAGCAAACTTAAATTTAAAGTATTTTTCAACAAAGCTGTTTTAAAAAAACGCTATTTCTAGAAAGAAAAACAAAACACAATCTTCAACACAAACTCCGTATTACATGTATTATAATTTATGAGAATATTTGATAGTCAAAATCTAGATGCGTAATAAGTAACTCTTCCATTGAAATTAACTACTAAAATTGTTACATGAAAAGATTTTCAATGAATTCAATTAAGTTATAAAATAATAAGACAACATATATGCGATGAATAATATGGAATAATTACACATAAGTGAAGTTACTAGATTGTAAGTTAAATGTTATGAGGGCTGATGATAGTTACCATTTTCAGACTAACATATTGTAACTGCTTTACAAAAAGAGCCTTATATAAAGGTAAAAGGAAATATTTCTTAAACTTATATAATTTTTCTCATACTTTGCTTTTTTCAACCCATTCGACCAATCGAGATAATATGACTTTTGTGACCTCAATATTTTATGGTATTCTATTTCAACAATATGCAATACATGCATCTAATAAAATTTACTTATACACTTAAAAGAATATTTGATCGTTTACATATCAACAACGCAGCTGCTACCTGTTTTCAAAACGCTATTGGTCACGTAAAGTAACTCTTAAAGTTCAACATTGCTCGTAAAAAGGCACTGTTGTCTGCTGTCTCTACATTCCCTATATAAGGCACAGACCTCTAAACAGTTCAGAGCATTTCGTTGTAGAGATATCACCTGTCTGGACGTACAACTCGCGTCGCCTTACCTACTTTTTTTTCAAACCAGGAGAATACTAAAATCTAATGAATTGGTCAATGCATTATTTAAAGACAGAATATGCACATAGACTAAGAAATAATTGCATAAAATCTAAAGACCACGAAAGGAATACTACACGTCGTGCAGTTTCAGAAGTGCAAACGCAGTAGCTTCGGAAGCAAATTGAAGGTGGGAGGGGGGGGGGGGTAGACTTGTTATCAGATATCTTGACAAACAATAAAAAAAGAAAATTCCACAAATCCATAAAATCCTAATCCATGGGGAGGGGGGGGGGGGGGGGGGTAGGAAACCTTTAACTCCACAAACCAAATTTTAATTATTAAACTTTTAATCATCAATATTTTAGTTTTTAAGGGAACGATTATCTTTGCTGCGAAAAAAAAACCTGGGGGGGGGGGGGGGGGGTGGCCCCTCCCTGGTGCTATTTGCCTTATGGTAAGGTCTAACTTTGCAAAAAAGGTGCTCCCCCCTAGCCTCCACGGTTCCGATGCTTATGAATCGTGTGGAACGAAATCGAAGGGTTTATATACTAGGTCCCTGTGTAACGGTGCCTATTTGCTAACGGTGTACAGTCTTTAAAAATTGATTATTTTCAGAAAACGACAATATATACGTCACTTTATGGGGCATGGTCATGATTTTTGTCCAATTTTTTTTCTTCCGAATTTGATATGTACAATGCTTCAAAAAGGTATTTTTTATATGCAACCGAAATTTGAGTGTCATTTGTTGAGTTATAAGCGAGTTACAGAGCTTGAAATTCTTCGCTAGGTAAACAAAGCGTTTGTTTACATTTTGAACGTTGAAGTAAACATTTTAGTTTTAAACCTAAAACGAATGTGTTCCACGTTAGGAACTGTTTATCTATGCTTAAAATAAATAAAAAAAAATAATAGACAAATAATCTGGAAAAGTTTTTTACTGGTATATAGAACCTATGTAAACAAAAACAGGGCACGAGCCTTGTTTACATGACAAAGAATTGTGAGCCCTGTATCTTGCTTATAACTCTACGAATGACTCTTAAATTTAATTTGATCATTATATATGCATTTTTGAAGCATTGTAACTAATAAAAACATAAAAATACAATTCGACCAAAATCGTGACCATGCCCCTTTAATGCAACGTTTTTGGTTCGAATCTTATTTTGTAATTAAGTTTAATATAAATTTGAGTACACCAAATACCTAAAAATAACCATACTGTTCTCTCATTTTTTCACTTTACATTTTACAAATATGTTTTCTGAAACGTTATCAAAACAAGCTATGATCACATATTTAATGTTAATATTTCTTTAGTGTATGCAAAAACTGATCAATAATATACGTCAATGCATGCTAAACTCTGCACGGTAAAACCATAAGAGGACTAAGGTAAAATATATTTGTGCTCTTAACTCCATACGCTGATACATTTGATGAAAATGATATTTTGAATTTCCTTATTCTGATCTAAACTTCGTTTATTACGATTGACTATACTACACTGAATATTTTCTCAACATTTTCTTCCTGTATATTTTAATTCACAATTCATCTAATTATATTGAAATAACAGTGATAAAGGGTACCACGAAACAAAGTCATAGTGTTTATATTTATATTCGTCTTTCTGTTACTTCAGTCATTACAAGCATAACTTTCAGAACAAACACCATATCATAGCATAAACTTGGAATATCATACGATGGCATTAAATGTCATACTATAGATTCGATTCCTCTACCATATCATACAATCTCATAGCATATCACTGAATTCTTATTCGTCATATCATATAATATCATATCATAACATATCAAACAACATAATTCCAACTTAATTTTTAATGAAACCTTTTAAAGAAGAAATGTCTACAATGCAGATAAGTGGAAATCCTGGTGTTTTTTGTAAACATTTTAATACAAAATGTTTGGATCTCTTCTGTATGCGAAGATGGATTTTTAAGTCTCATAGCATAGCACTGCATACCATAACATACATGTATCATATCATTAATATCATTATTCTTTAAATTTCTTATTCTAATAGCATAGCATACAAATACAATTGCATTGACCTAAAAATCTCCAAGCATATAAATTAAATAGCATACCATATCATAACCTAAAATTGTAAATATATGCATGAAATGACCAAATTTTTTTACTCGCAGAATTGCTTTGAATTAGAAACACGATGCGGAAAAAAAAAGAACAATGAAAATTTTGCTTTTTAATTGTGTATATAACTAGATACGACCTCGTTACATGTACAAGTAACGATTAGGTTTTAAGTCCGATTTTTTAAAATGATACCATAAAATACCAATACAATTTCAAAATGATCCCCCCCCAACTTTTAGATAATGAATACAATTCCTAATTACAACATAAGTGGGCGTGGCAATGATTTTTTCTCAAAGATATATTGTTACGATCAACAATTTTTGTTCTATAATGCATTACAAAATATTGATTGTTTTTGAGTTATTTGTAATAGATCCAACGATTCTCCTGGCCCCTAGGTAAAGGAGCCAGCCCCTTTTTCATAGGAAAAGTCTCAAAAATACAAATATCGTTTTTTGTTTTTATGTCAATACAAAATTGCTGTTCACTTTTGAGATGCACGGGATTGGATATTTTAGGGACAAGACCTTTAGGTTCTTAATGGAGACAGACATCGGTGCTTCGATTAAGAGAACCGATTAGATTAATCAAAACGGACTTTTTCTCTTTTACAATGTATAATAAAATCCCTTTCCTGATATATTGTGCCAAAGTTTGAGGACTTTGGCCCCAAAAATCCATAGTTTCGTAACAAATGGGCGTGGCAATAATTTGTTTGAGATAGTCATTGTTATATTAAACAAATTTGCTTCTAAAATGCAGAGTTCAACCCCTTTCTGTATTTATGGTTACATTGAAATTAATGTTAAAACGGGCTTGGCCCCTGTGACTTCAAGTTGACTTTGAAAACAGCATTACATACATGTACTTCTAAAACAAATAAGTGAGTCATTTAAATAAATTCAATTTAAAAAAAATAAGTATAACTTTTTTTTAAATTTAATCTATATTTACATTTGCAAATATGCTTTCTTATATGAACCATGGACCCATGGAAAAGTGGAAACATTAGATTCTGCGTGAACATTTTTATGACGCAATAATGATTACCACAAGTGCTTATTGCTTGTCGGTTGGATTATTGTTAACATTAAAACACTGTTTTTTATATAACAACTCTATACGATTTGCCTTTTTCAAACGTAAATATAGGTAATAAACAGCAATATTAAAAAGTTCACTGGGATATGAACTTGGTTGGTACGTGATCAAATATTCGGGCTTTACAGGATCTGATCATGTGACCAACGAAGTTTATATTCCGATAATCTTTTTAACATGCTGTTTATTTCTTAAATGAAACTCCCTAAAAGTTTTATTTCAGTTCCTTGAATTTTCTGATTTTTAAGTAAACTTAAATTTATTATTAAGTAAAATTTACGCGATTAGGAAGAAGTTAGCTCCCCCCAGTACCTTCTTAATCGTGTAAATTTTACTTAATAGGATTTAAGTATGACATAAATCTTAATTCCGTATTTGGTCTAAACTTGGTTTATAACGTTACGATTGATTATATTTGACGGAAGATTTTATCCCACGTTTTTCCTTTTTATTCCAATTTTGAATCATATATGAAGAGCGGTACCGGTGAGTAACAGAAATAGAATCACAATGTTTATATGTTTATTTATCTCTTCCTGTTGCTTTCTAGTATCTCTGGAAAAAGTAAGTTTGGCGTGTTACAGTGTATTAATACGTAACGGAAGAAATATAATTTTACATAGTCATTTTCATTTGTGTGAAAAATAAAAATAGATGAAGTAAAGTATCAGCTCTGGTCCTTTTTATTCGAAAAATTCAACAATATTCGCTTGAACAATTTTACCGCATATTTATTGGTGAAAAAATTAAATACACCAAGTGTGTGTTGATAAACATGTACATTTTCGAAAATACTCATTTCTTTTTAGTGAACTTGAACTAATATTTAAAAAAAATTCCCAAATGCACATATTGCTTTTGATTTTAAAATCCTTAATTTCCAACTGACATACCCTGTTATATATATATATATATATATTACAACATAGTTAACATTTGGGTGAAAGAATTAGGTTGTTTATAATTTTAAGTATATTGAGAACATTTTTAAGGAAAAGGTTTTGTAAAACGTTTAATGGTCAAAATAATATATATATAACAACATCTAAAATTGAATAAATCTTAACAGGGCAGATCCTATAATATCATAAATAGAACATTTGTTGGATAAGTGATAATACACAAACGAAATGACACAATAAAAATTTTTAGCTGTGAGCAACGATTGTGTGTGGAATTATTCTTCTTGTGTGAAACAGTATTATGTTTATTTAGCCTTATCATAAAATTCATTGGCGTCCACAGGTAAATGCCATCTTAATACCGAGTTAAAAATACATGATTGTTATGTAGTTTTACACAAAATATGAATGCAAACCAATGTTGAATTGTGCATACTGTACACAAATAATGGTATTACTTGATTTGAATAAAGATATGAGTAAAGGTATGCAAACAAACAAAAAACCTGTTAAGAACATGACAAATATGCTATAGCAATTTAACTATCATTTATCATATTCACGAGTGTTTAAGAATAGATCCCAGGCGCATTTTACAAAGAAAAAATATGTGGAAACGTTTTAATCAAATATGAATTTTAAAAACTAGCGTTATCCACAATATTTAAGAAAAGTTAAAGGCCTGATTTTAGCGGTGTTTAATATAATCCATTTATATAATTAGAAATACATTTGTACTTGTAAAAACTTGCTTTATAAATGTAAAATTAGCTGTTTATTTAACTGAACTAGATAATCATATCAAAAATTTAGTATGAATTTAATACTTATCAAATTAGAGTGTATGTGCATTTTTAAAGTGGTTCTTGGTATATCTCGTTAAAACATTGGATCACTTAGATTTGTTGTTATACACCACTTCACTTGAGGACCTGAACTTTTAATTGCTTTTATTATCGATTGGTTTCAAACAAATGTTATGCATTAATTGATTGTGAGTGCATTACCAATTGATAGATAATTTTTTCAGTGACCACTAATTTTTGGGGCGGAAATCAAGCACACGTTATAATTAATTAACGTCAACAGTCTCGTGACTTTAACAAGTTTTAGAGAAGTTTAAACTGATACCCGGTTTTTCCATAATGTTCCTAAATCTTTATGCTTAAAAAGACGGGAAAACAGTTGCACAAAACGTTTGACAATAATCAAAACATCCGCTAATAGATAAGATCGATACTTTAAAAAACAAACCACTTCTCCATTGACAAACAAAAGAATTATATGATGTGCCACATTTGATGAGTGTATGAGGTCAATGTTTTAAAAAGATAAAAATGGAATATAACTCCAATTGTATTAGTCAATATTTTTAATTTATGTTATTATATATCTTTATGCATACCGATAATAATTTATTAATTCTTCTTTCTTTAGTTAGTAATCAAAATATTTAATTCTAAAGTTCGTAGTGTATTTTTCAGGTTTAAGATAAACATTGAAAGTAAAAACGAAACTAAAATATGTACATGAAGCAATTATATATTTGATTAAGAGGTCACTTTATGCTGATGTGATGTTTAGTACGTATGAAAACTTTATCTTTTACCCTGGTGTCATGATCTCAATTTTTAACTTTATTTATGTTCTTTATTTTATTTACCTTTTATGAATGCAACAATTATTATATATATATATTAATGTGTGTTGTATGGTGTAAAGAAGTGTCTATGCTCCCAAATACCCGTTTTCTTTCTTTTGAATTTCAATCGAAAAATTATTTAAGTAGTCGTGATTGTTCTTACATAAATTGTAACACATATGTAGATGAAACATGCTAAATACCAGCTTGGAAATTGGTACATATTAGATACATAATTATGTATATGTTTTGTAAATATCTCATATATAAAGTAGACGAGTTCCTTAAGAAAATTCACTTTTGCAAATGTATGGGAATATATCTTAAATTTCTTTGTATTAATTTTCACATTCATGGATGACTCAACAAACATTTTTAATAGAAACGATGAATTTTGGGAGACAAAAATCATCGGATTGCAGTGTACACCAAGGCAAAATAGGTATTATTAAATACAGATACTACAGATTTAAATGAGTGTCAGTTAGTATATTATCAGAATTATACAGGCATTAATATTCTGTTTTATCAGCAAGTGTTATCAAGTATGCAGATATATATTTATAAGACTTAACCAGCCTTTCTTTGTTAGTGTATACAAAAATGGAAAAATATAAAACTACCCCGACTATTTTAAAAGTTGAATTTGGCAATTATCAAAAGCATATGACCTAAAATACTCGAAAAGTTCTGCTACATGTATGATCCTTTGTTTTGTTGTTGTAAAAAAAATCACCTGAACTTCGTTTAAAGGTAAAATAGTGATTCATTTTTAACTGTCACGAAATACCATGGCACGAGAACCTTAAAGAACGTCTCGATTCCGAAGTATAGATATAAATCTTTAGTGAAGTTTATAATAATATTTACCATTGTTCTTATTCAAATAAACAAACTCGGAGTTGCCTTAAAGAGGCATGGTCATGATTTTGGTCACATTCCATATTCTGTTTTTGCTATTTACAATGTTTAAGGTATGGAAATCTAAAATTACATATCACAAGGAGCTGTCTGTTCAATTAAACCTGATATTTGGACACATTTTTTACATTGTTTCTTAAAAAATTGGAACCCATAAAATTGCTTATCTTATCATTGGAAATCTAAAACATTATTTTGTGTTATTCTGATTGCACACACACGTACTCTAAAGTTGACATTAAAGATGCCTGAGATTCTGATAGACAACATCTATGTAATTTTGGAAGTCAAGTCTTTTAACAATATGTTGGAAGTTCTATGGGTACCAATTGTGCCCAATTGTTAGCAAACCTAATTTTTCATTCTCGTGAAGCAGAAATTATTCAAAAACTTGTACGTGAAGAAAAAATAAATCAATCGTTATGGCCTTCAACGCAGCATTCAGGTATATCGACGACCTAAAATCAATTAACAATTGTTATTTCCATACTTGCGTTAACTCGGTATATCCTAGTGAACTAAGAATTAAAGATACCACAGAGTATGCGTCATCTGTTTCATATTTGTTTTTCAGTAACGTCAGTAAAAAGTGTCAGTACTTCTCTAAGTTTATCAGTACTGTCTAAGTTTATCAGTACTTTTCTAAGTTTCTCAGTACTGTCAGTAAAAACTTTTCTAAGTTATCAGTAGTGTCAGTACATTGTCATTAAATGTCTAAGTTTATCAGTTAAAAATGGGAATGTCAGTATTTTTTTGACTTAGTAGTGGTAGCAATATAGCTTCATCACTTGCATATAGTTTTTTTGTCTCTCAGTTAATTCAATATGCAAGGTCATGCTTTCTGAGATATATACACTTTTTATATGATATTGAAAAGTAACAGAATGGGACTTTTTTAACTTTCTGTTTTGTAGTCATTGCACTTGTACAGTTGATTTCAATAAATCACTATTGAATGTTCTAAACTTATATTTTACTGAAATAATTTGGCTGTTATACACCCTATGATAAATGTTGTCTTAAAGCTGACCAGGGTGATTGGTCCAATGATTAATCAATTTTAAAATTCAAAAATTTAGCTGCCTCGCATTTTTGTCTGATGGATTCCATTTTGTTCAAAATTATACTCAATAGATCGGTACAAATAATATGACGATGTACGTGTATTGGAGATGTTTAGATAAAAACTTCCTCTTTCCTGTTGTATACAAAAGCAATGAAATGCACGTGAACAATAAACATATATTTAATGAATTTAGTTATTTAAGTCATAGGCATATATTTACATTCAGTTTATACTTCCCCTTATGTTTGCATTGGAAATCTGCGACGTTCAATTTTCTATAAATACACTTTGCTAATCCATGCGCCATGAGCACAGGTACAAATGTCACCGCGTGATTTGAGTATATTTATTTTTGTAAGATTAAATGAAACGTTCAACCTTACATAAGCAATTTGATATGTACTTTTGAAAAAAAAAATCATTAAATTATATCTTAGATTTTTGGATGAAATTTTTTACATGAATTTCTACTGATATAATTATTATTTTAAGATTAAAAAATAAGACATTTACCACACCGTTTGCTTAGGGGGTCATCTCAAAGTTTGTTAATCTTTAACATAGGCCCCTATGGGATTTTGCATGAAATGTATCAATTTTGCACATTTTTTACATTTTTTTAAAACTTCTGCCCTAGGGATTTCTTTTTCTGTTCTCAAAATTAAAGTTATTGCTAAAAGGCATCAAATGGTCAAATAAAAAAATCCTTTTACCTCCTGGTTTGTTCCAGGGGTCTTATCAAAGTTGATTTTTGTATGCCCAATTTCCCAGATTCGTCAGATAATGACTATTTTTTATTTTTACAAAGGCGGAAAAGGTGATCTATATAGTATTATTAAAACATTGAGACATATTTAAGTTATAAAAAGATATATAACATCACATATTTAGGGTCAGTAATATAAAATGCATGGTTACTGTCTTGAAATATATGAATTAAGCTATATTTACGCGGGTTAAGAAAACGTGACAGAGTGTTAGGCTTGCTGAATCCTCTTCACATTTTCGACCCGAGCCCAAACATACTTATACTTCGAGACATTTATGTTTATTCCACAATATAACATTAATTTTACGCATCAAACGAGCTATTTTCAACAAACTTTGCTGAATATCTTCAGTTGAAACTATCACGCCATGGCGTGAACCAAGCAAAAAGATGACGTCACAATCCAAATGAAACGCTGCGCGAAAGCGTGCGTACTCGTTCTGTACTCGGCCTCGTTAAGGTCTAATGAAAACAAACCGATTTCAATCAACAAAAGCGTGGAGAGATGACCCACTATACATTAAAAATAGTATTTATTATTTTGTATCCCAACAATTGAAAGTTTTGAAAAAATAATACAAGACCGTAAATTTGTAGCCAAAGTGACACATAATATTTTAAGTTACTACTTTGTTGTGTCTGAAATGACTCAGTGGTTAGAGTTCCTGACATAAGCTAACCTTATATATCTAGGGTTTTAATGATATGGGTTCGATACCACCAAATTTTCAGGCAATTTTTTTTCTTATTTTTGTTAAATATATTAAAAACTGAATATAGTTAGAAATTGTGCTTTGGAAAACTCGTATTTATTTATAATATGTTTGAATAGACTTAATTGGGAAAAAATAAATTCAAAATTGTATTTCACGACTAAACCAAATGGGTATTTCCGCCATCTTATCTTCACATGTTTTCATGTAATCACTTATAATATGTAAAGTGTGTGACCGGAACCAGTACGACAAGGGCAATAAGTCCTGTGGTCGAAGTGACCATTATATCAAATACTTGTTAAAAATCAACCCAGGTAGGTGGATTCCTGAACTATGGTCAACACTTGAAATGAAAACACCAGTAAGATTTAACACAATTTATCAATATTCAAAGGGTTGATTTAAGTAAGAAACACTAAAAAAGAAAATTATTATGAAAATAGGTATAATCATTCTAAATTTATAATGAACTGATATTAAAATGGATACGTAATGGTAAATTTAATTCTACAATTAATCTAAAGAAAAATAAGTAAATGCAAAAATGTCAAATAATTGCCAAATATCAAAATATCCCTGTTGGGCCACCTTAGAGTCTAAAAATAGATTCAAATGATAAAAGAGGAACGAGCTATATCGTGATTCCTAAAAAAATATACCTCCATGAAAACAAATATGTCTATATATAATAAGAGAACCTTCCTTATAATACTGTTAACACCTTGAACTAGGACTCGATAAGGGGAACACTTAGCTTACATTAAAAGGAACCAAAAAGGAATACGTTTAAACTTTAAAGATCTGATATAAGTCCCAACTTCCTAACTTGAATAAAAATCATGCCTACCCATGCTAAAGAACAAAATCCATTCAGAGCTTTAAACCAAGAGGAAACCTACATTATACCATAGGTAGTCAACCCCCTACCAAGAGAGAGAAAACTAACTAAACACTCTCTTATATATTCACTTATTTTAACCAATGAAATCCAGAGAAAGAAGGATGACTTAGCCAACCAGAAACTAGCTAATTTATATATCAAGGCAAAAGTGACAACATTGATATTATTCCTGTTTCTCCTAACAACTGTAAATTATGAAAAATTCTGGAATATGAATTACCAAAAGTTTTTGAATTGCATATGTAATGATATTTTGAAACTGCCAGGTATATAAATAGAAGAAAACTGCGTTATAAAACAAAATTCAAACTACTACACGTGATAACATTAAGAATAGCTATTGAGAGACAGTTTTTGTATGAATAAGGAAAAAGATTGAGTCCTTCCTGCTCGCTTTAAATTTAGGAGCTGCGTTCCCTTTTACCTAGTATTTACCTAAAGTTTGTCATTGTGCTCTTATATGTTGTACCGTTTACACCTGACGTAAATATTATGATTTTATTTTCCGCTCGCACTGACTGTTTTTTATATGATTAACTATAGCTACCTAATCGTCTTTTTCGAAATTTCAAAGTTTCTATTTTGTGTCATTGAATAAGTTTACGGGTAGAATCAAAATCAATCCAAGAGAATACTCTATTGATAAAAAAAACGTGTGGCCTTTCACTTTACAAAACTCATTCTCAATTAACCTATAATGTTTTGTGCAAAGTTTGGGTAAAAGTGACCCAGGGATTCTTGAGAAGAAGTCGAAAATGTAAAAAGTTAACATTAGGACGGACAGACGGGCAGACGCTAGACAAACAGTAATCAGACAAGTTCAATTGTGCTTTCATCTTACAGTGAGCTAAAAAAAATATATAATAACATTTATTTACAATGTAAATTCAAACTATTCGATTTTTTTCAGATATTAATAAATTTTAAGTATTTTTTTTTTCATCATATTAATTCAGCATTCAAACGTAATTTGAAATCCACTCCAACTCTGCTTTCAGTTTGATTTGCATCAAGTTTTGTTTAACAAGGCATCACTGATTATTTTCATCAAATCACTTTAAACTTCATTAATTACATCATTCCTTCACCTAATAACTTTACCTATCCAAAGATATGCCTCCCTCTCTCTTTCTTTCTTTCTCTCTCTCTGTCTGTAAACCTGGAGATTCTCACACATGTAAATTTTTTCCTGTATTAGGTAGATATAAAAAGAGTTATTCCCAATAACCCTTATATTAAGCAGCTTATAAATACCAGGGATATATAACTTGACATTTATCTTATTATAAATAGTGTGTTAGAGCAAAGGGAAATAACTCAGTCTTACACCACTATCCACATGATCCAGCAAAGAAATGAAAATGCATTTATTTATTATAGAGTTAACAATTAACATACACCAGTTGTTCACTTTGTAAAGCCCAAAGAAAAGATGTTTAAAAATGTCAAATACATGAAAATAGTGAATATTAAAATATATCTCAAGTAATTATAAGAAACTATGAACAGTGATTTATTACAAAATGTTACAAATTACCAATAAATTAATGAAATTTTAAATTGTAAATTTTCAACGATAATCAATTCTTTTCAGCCACTAGAAACCTGCAAGACAGACCTTATGGCCAAATAAATTTTCATTTCAAGATATCAATGTACATGTAACCATAATCAGCAAAACTAGTGTTCCTATGTTATTAGTTAAAGTACCATCTCGTACATGCCAATGCATGACCTTGCATGAAACTGGCTTTGGGAACTTGCAGTAATGATTGTGGGCCATTACACAATAATCTATAGTTCACAACAATCCACACAGTCAAGATAGCCTCATAGCTGAATGGTTGACTTTTTGTTCCCAGAATCTCACTGAACAGGTCCATTCCTCTACTTTCCAGCAAGATATCATGTTTGCTGTCATGAAAATAAATTCTGATTTCCTTTTTATCATTAGTTGCTGCTTTACTGGGAAAATTTAAAGAAAATAGTCCAAGTTACATGTAAGATGTCTCTGTTTCTGTAGGAATAAAAACACAGTGATATGTGCAAGCGTTTGACTACAAAATCCACGTTCTTCAATATGTTTTTGTTTCACCTCAGAATTCCATAGATTCATGTCCGACTTCGTTTTCTGAAGAGCCCACATGAACAAGGCATTCATCACATCCGAGAACAATATCCAGTTATCGGGGCAAACCATCTGTGTTCCCTGTAATATACATATAAAAGCAGTGCAATAGAAAGTAGAATTGTACATTACAATAGTTTCTGGTGCTATTGAGAATATATTCTAGGGTGATTTGTTAATAAAAATAAAACATACTTATTCTTCACTTTACATGGATTTGCAGACTCTTTATACTGAACCAGCTTAAAAACTTGATTGGTACATGTACCTGGTTTACATTATTTACATCAGTATGTGTTTATTTTGCACTGTGTCATCATGGTCATAAACTTATCATTCCACCATGTAAAAAGTATTAATCTTTTTGATTGAACATCAGTGATGCCCCAAATTATTTTTTTTTCAAATACATTGTGACTAGACATCATTGAGATGGTAACCCTCTCTAAGGGCTCTGTTCAAATAATGGACAATAAACAGAGAGGGCTAACAGAATCAAGGTTTCAAAATCACTGTACACAACTCTCAGAATGCAAGTTAGAATACTCAAATTGTGAGTAAAAATTTTCGGAACTTGAAAAAAACTTGCAAGTTGATTTTTTTATCAACTTTCTCCGAAAAAATTTCGATTCATATCTGGTTTCAGTCATTTTCTTTTTAGTTATTGTTTATATCTGCCATTTTTAAATAAACAATGGTGCAGATGGCAACAGTTACAGTAATGATGATTTGGTACCCACAACTTCCACTTTGAACAGAATAAAATCATTTGAAAACTGTGAGTAGCCTGATAAAATTGTAAGAATTTGTTGGTACATTGTACTCGCAATTACATGCAAGTTGTATATAGGGTTAGCTGGGAATAACCAGTGTAATTTTAAATTACAACTTGTACATATATTTAGGGAGTTTTACCCCTGAGAATAAGGATGGAAAACCACACTGTTATGTGCAGTTAGCCTTACAAACTAGAGCTATACTGACTATTAAAGCTGCTTAGTCAGATACATTATATCAAATTTTATGTGCACTATAAAATGATAGCATTGTTGATTATGTGTATGATTATAATAGGCATTAAAGTAGTTTTCCAAGTTCTTTGAGCCAGACTTCAATGATCACATGATAAAAAAAAATTGTTTACAGAACAAACTTTACATAGATTTACCTCATTATTTTGTCCCCTATTAAGATTTAAATTGTCCCAAAGTCAAAGCAGGTATGATTGTAATACATCTTTCAAATTCACTATAAATTATAAAGAAATTAAGATTTCAAAAATGTTTATGTGAATTAAAATATTAAAAACTTAACCATATACATTTTTTCATTAATCTGTCCGAAATATTTTGTGTTTACTATTGATGCATAATTTGCAGTGAATAAATTAACCTAATCAATCGGGATAGGAAACATTACAGCTCTTTTTTTCAAACATTTTCAAACATGCCTATGATGCACTTGACTTTGTTTTTATGTGTTCCCTTAAGAAATTATTTTTATGCACTTTAAATGTTTATATCTTTGAAAGGAAAACCGAAGTTGCTGGTATAAATAGGTGAAAAACTTATTACATGTTAATTTAAGGCAATTGGTTTGCTTAGAAAAGTATATAAAACTGTAATAGCCAACATATTGGATCAGGCAGCTTTAAAGGAAGTGAACATGAAAAAATTAATTGTTGCTTCATAAATTTTAAAAGCCTTTTGAAACTTAAAAATGAGGTCTGTTACTTTTTGTTTATTTCTATCAAGAGATTTTATCAATTTAACTCTCTCAGTGAAAGGTTTATGGAGGTAATCCATTTTCCCCCAGCATGCATCTGTTCTCTGACTTAGATAAGCCACATTGCTGCTGGTGACTGGGTCAATGTTGGAACTAGGCCAGTGTTCATGTACACAGTTGATAAAAGTTACTAAGAAGAAATTAATATGCCTGGATGTGAAGAAACCCTTTGTACTGTCATGAGAAGACAAGGATTTAGTACATTTCTTTAAATGAACCTCAGATAACTATATATGATTTGTGCAAAAAATGAATAGATAAATTAATTTGTGAAATATGAGACCATCGCATTCCAGATGTGTGTACGGAGATGTGGCAGTTAGTGTTTACATAAATAAAATGCAGTTTGTAGATTTCAATTTAAATTAATATAAAAATGTAATTTCATTTTCTTTGTGGGGTTTCTTACCATAACCTTTTATGCCATGGAAATTTTTCTGTTTTGTTTTTATCTTTTTTGATAGATAAGACCTTGATGATAAGTGCGCCGGTTCTGTTTCTGCTGTCAGAAGAATAACAGAACTAAGAAACTTTTTAAAAATCAGGATGCTAAGCAATGCACCTTGTGTGCTCATTTATGTACACACATAATGTTCAAACTCAGAAACAAGAAATTCCCAAGTGCAAGAAAAAATAGGTCACAATAACACTGATCCACAGACATTCCATTCTAGTTACATGTCACATTAACTGCTGGTGGGAATGCATCATTCTGCGATCCAAAATCTTCCTCAATAAACACTGTTTAAAAATGACAACTCTTTACATCCATTGCAAGTTTCAATTCACATTTTGATGATGGCATTTTTTCTCTATTACTAAACGTGTGTAAAAATGCAATGTGTCTCACTTGTAACATCAGCATCAGTGCTGCCCTCTCTTAGATGCTTAGAGATAACCCAGCAGGGAGGTAATGATTTTAACAATATGGTAGCGCTCATGGATTGCAAGAATTAGTTATTCTAAGTGGTATATCTTCTTACTAAGGAAAGTTCTGTCTAAATGGTTTTCAGGTATCATTATACACATTAAACAGACAAATTTGAGCCCTTGATAATTTTTTCATGTTCATTTCCTTTAAACTAATTAAAGAAGATTTTTTGTTTCACTGAAAAAAATTTAAAAAGCGCCTATAATAACATTGTGAATTCTATTGTATATGGGAAATGAAATAATACTGTGCTCTTAACACCAGGTCATGTACATATTTCCAAAATTGAAAGCACTGGACAAGTATGACATGAATTGGTTTGATTTTGTTATTTAGATTTTTAGATAATACATGTAAACATACTTTATATCATGCTGCATTTTATCACAAATAATCGATTTTATAACTTATATCTGGTTTAATATGAAGTTCAATAAAATATTGTTATTACCAGGTAATATTGGCAAACAAGTGTGATTATGTAAGCGGTCTTTTTTTGCTTAACTTCTCAATTTTTCTATATAAAAAAACTAAAATCAATTGAAAAAATCATTGAAAGCTTGGAAAAATGGCAATTAGAATAAAATGGAAATTTAATTATGATTTGTAATTAGCAGTGAGTCTATCAATTGGAACATTATAATTTAATGCAAGTGGATCTAACATATTTTATGAACAAAGACTTAATAAATAGTAATGTTCATGATTAAAGGGCAATTACTCTAGCAAAAATTGGCACACTAACATTTTGTTAACATCAGGGTATCTGATGAATGCTAAAACATTGTTTGGCAATTGAAATCATTATTTCAAGCCGATATCTTGTGAATATCAGAAAGTCTATTATGGCAAGTGTCATAGTCAAAGCAAGATACAGTGTATCAATAATTATTATTTTCCAAAATACCACCTAACATGTCATTTAGAGAGACAGTACGACGCATCTTATCAAAAAATTGACTTGAATAAATTTTCCGATCAGTATGGTATTTTTGTACTACTCATGAATGTGTAAACTGTCTGAAAATTACAAAGTTCTCCATGAAAGAAAGCTAATTATTTCATTAGAATTAATAATTACGTACAACCTATCAAATATTAACAATGCAACGTGTTACAGGGTTCAGCCTTCTATACTATAATGCATGTTTATTCACTGTAAACAAAACACATGCAGGGCTCTCGAACATTCTACTGGACATGTTTGTTGATAAAAATATGTCTTTTCTACTTCTCCCAGGTAATAATTGTTAAAAGTTTTTAAAATAACCACAATTATTATTTTGTAAGCATGTATTTTTTCATGTTTATTTTAGAAGTTGCTACAACCTAAATTAATTTTTGTAAATGAGACCCCTTGAGAGGTTATTTGACATATTTATGTCTGTTCATTTTAAAATGAACCGAAATTGGTAAACC
Organism: Magallana gigas; assembly: GCF_963853765.1. Taxonomy (NCBI): domain Eukaryota; kingdom Metazoa; phylum Mollusca; class Bivalvia; order Ostreida; family Ostreidae; genus Magallana; species Magallana gigas. Next base: position 32,332,219 of record NC_088861.1, read on the forward strand.
ATTTACAAATTATCGCGTAAGTAATGATGTTCCATTTAGAAAGTCCCTTTAACCTCGTATTCCATGATGTGCGTAGTCGGACGAAGATCTTGTAGTTTTCAGCATGTGTCAATTACTGTCAATCAAAGTCCACGTGGTACAATTAAACGATATATAAGATTATTCCTGTTTTTACGACCCTTTAATTTCCGGAAGCTCATAATTACGTTAATTATGTATGTAAAAGGAATTTTAATGCATTTCAACTATTACAATCACCGTTATTTCTTATTTTCTATTACGATACAATAGGTAAATCTTTAGTTATTCACACATGTGTTTTCAGCTATACTGTCTCTTTAAAATCATCAGAATAGAAATTTATGCATGTCACACTTGCACAGAAAAAAAAAAATATATAAATACATTATATGAGTTGATTTAGGATTTCTTTTTGTAGAATTTACATTTTGCAAACAATTATGAATATAAAACATTTTGACTTATTTTAAGACTGTTCCAATACAGAAACATCATAGAAAATCATTACAAGCACTCTCCAGATTTATATTATTTAATAAATGTTTCCATAAAAACTTCAGACTTCAAACAAAATGATAAATGGCCTACTTGAAATGCTTTACAGTTAACACAAAGTATTTCTCTTTTTTTTTTTGACCACTATATTGCATTTTAATGTCAGAATTTTAAATTCTATATAATACATTTACAAAATAAAATAGATTTAAAATTCAGAAAAAAATAATCAATTTCAGTAGATCTTTCGCTATAAGTTAAAATTTTATCCAGTTATTACCAACCCCCTTTTGTTGTTTTCAATTTTTCTCTATTCCTATTTACCACCCCCCCCCCCCTCCCTTGTGGTACCACTTTTCTCCAGGAAATCAAGATCAAAATTCAATCTGCATGTACGAGGGTCAATCAAAAAATACGAAGACTTTTGTCATAGCTATGTTACTTAATGTCATATCATTACTAAATTTGGTAGACATAATTAAGCGGTAGTTTCAAACAATTTGCAAGAAAAAAAGTTAATAAATTCTTTTATTTCTAAGAATTATTTATAATCTAATCCTGCAAAAATGAGGTCAAGGCGCATGGTCAAAATTTGTGTTATGTCAACAATAAACCTTATAATGTTGAAAGTAATATCTCTATAATTTGGGCTTTAAACCAAATAATATTGAAACCTCAAATTAAGTATAGTCATGGCATTCTATGTTCCAAATAATGACGGGATATATTGTTTTGTCGAACAGATATTAGTAACTAAAGACAGATAGTCCTCTTTAGAATTGACTAAAAACATCGACGTCGCCGGACGTCACGGCGCAACGAGAAGTACAAACAAAATGGATTTTACTCAGGAAAAAGCCGATATAAGCTGTGAAAATGTTCAATGGTGCAAAAAAAAAGTCAACAATTATTTGCAAGTTTGTGTTTAACTGTAATAAATTTTGTGGGGGTGGTGATAATTGTATTTTTGAATATAAAACAGTCCGCAAGAGAGTCGAATATCTGTAAATATTTGGTCAAAAAATAAGTAACGTCAACCGACGTTCAGGGTTATCCTTACTGTAAACTAAGAGACACACGGTTAGAAAATGAAAACTTTGAAAAACTAACTTATGATTCTCGAACAAATGTGTGCAAATAAGATGTTTGGTGCTTCAGTGCCATTTTAAATTGTAAGGTTAAAGACACAAGAGACTAATCGTGATATAAAGATGGGGTATATCTATAAACTGTACGCGTTTAATCTTGACGTCATGTTTTGAACGTTACCGTGCGCCGTGGTGACAAAACATGTTGTTTTTAAAAAGGGATAACAACAATACCGTTTCATAAAATGGACTAAAACTTTGCATGTCAATAACATAAGTGTTGGTGCACAGATTAATTTGTTAAGTATGACTTTCACAAAAAAGATATGATAGACAGCCACACTGTCCTCGTATTTTTTGATTGACCCTCGTACACTGCTTTTACACAAGTTTCAGCTTTTTTTTTTTGGCTAAATGCTTTAATTTCCAAAAAAAATTTATAAAGATTTTTCTCTATACCTTCCCATGTAAAAATTTAACACCCTCCCCCTCCCCCACCATATCCGGAAATCATGATTTGAACAAACTTGAATCTACATTTCCTGAGAATGCTTCCACACAAATTTGAGCTTTTCTGGCCAAATTAAGAAAAAGATTTTTAAAAATACCAAAAAACATTCAATAATTCTAAATTAGCCCCCCTTTACAGAAAGTGAGGCCCTTCATTTAAACAAACTAAAATCCCCTTCACCCAGTCATCCTTTGTGTCAAGTTAGGTTAAAATTGGCCAAATGATTCCAGTGAAGAAGATGAAAATGTGAAAAGTTTACAAAGACAACACCAATGACAACAACAGAAAACGGACAAATCTTGATGAGAAAAGCTCAGGTGAGCTAAAAAGTAAATGATAACAACATCAGACATATTTTGATAAGAAAAGCGCACTTGATACTTTAGAAAAAAAAGTTTTAAATCTTGATATTCCCCGTCTTGATACATTGACATGATCAATGATTACTTTTACAATTATTAATCAAGATATCCTGTGGTTTGTGTTGGGATGGATTTTGATCCACCAAGTTGCTTGTTTACTATCCTCTAAGCCTAATGGCAAGTGAATAAAAAACAAACAAAAAGTTGGATAAATCACATCTCAAAGCAAATCATCTGGATTCAGAGATTAATTAACATGATGTCATATTATATTCAAACTTATTGAATCTGTTTCTGTTTGAATATCCATCTACATTTACTTGTGACATGTACTTCATATGTACCTACTGTCTTATGACTTTATGCTCACCTATACTTGTGTCACCCAAACCAGATGAAGCATGATCAGGCTTATCGGATCCACACTGACAGAGTAACGTCCCTTTGTACTGAGCAGACTGGTCATTCGTGTAATGGATCAGAGGGTGACAGCTTACAAACCAAATGCTCCGCTAGAACAACCGTTCACCTGGTCATAGAGACATCTACTCTTTGAATTCTTCTCAAGGCATTATGGGAGTCTACAATATGTCAATGAACGTTACGCATCCATTCATTAAGGTCAGTAGCGGGTTTAACATTTTGCGCCTTCTGCGCAGGATATTGTGCATTACTGTCGTAAAACGCAAATGTAAAGTAAAATGTTCAAATATACAGGTTATCATGTAACGTTTTTATGTTAAAAAAATGACTTATCAAAAAATTATATTTAGTGAAAAGAATCGTTAGAATAATGTCAGAAGTATTTTAATCATCTTGCCGCTTCTTCCAAATCGATGTTATTGTCGTCGGAATCAACGTCTTACGATGACATCAGTTGATACTCTGACGTAACAATTGACAAAAATAAACGTCGTGCACTTTCTATTGCAGCGTCAATAATTAAAATCAAAACTATAATTTGCAAAATAAAAACATATACGCGATCCTTCTACGTTCTGTGAGAGTGGAAAGGTATTTTTCTTCTACTACAAAAAAATTGAATTTGATTCGTAAACATCTTTTTTTTTTTATACATTTCTATATGTAAAATGGCTGGCACGTGCGGCACGTTTATAGAAACAAACTATGAGGGCGGATAGCATAAAAACCATCCGGTCAATTTCGTTTTAATTTGGCAAAATTTTACTTATATATCCGTTAACCTTTCATCGCTGAAAATGAAAAAAAATTGTATGTTTGTATTTTTTTTAAATAGGCCTAAAAAAAAAAAGTGTTTGTTTCCGCTTTCCCGACTGACCCTAGCTTTTACCCCCCGACTCAAAAACTTTTTTTAAGGATTTTTGATGGAAAGTCGTTTATTTTCATTTTTATCCGATTTGGAAAAAAAATAACTCAAAATTTTGGTCACAAAAACGCTTGAAGCAGTTACTCTTCTCAAATCAGTGTAACTCAAACGTTTTGTTTCAAAATGGCTGTATGTTTCCATGTGTTGTAGATTTTAATAATGCTCTCATCGTTGGCAGAGGAAGTATCTGATATATAATATCAATTTTGTGTTTTCTTAAGACCACCTTTATAGTCAGGAATGATATTAAAAGTATTTCTCATTTTATACCATTCAGCAGTGTCAGTTTCTAACCGGCATGTATGGATACTGCAATATTAAAGGGAAAAAAAATATTTGAAAAAAAAAAAAATTTCCGACCGACCGACCCTACTTTTTTTCAGCATGAAAGCGGAAACAAACCATTTTTTTTGTTAGGCCATATGAAATTGAAAATGAAAACCCTCATTTTCCTATATAATCCTATATAGAATGTCGGTGATGAATCGGACATACAACCTAAATTTAAGCCCCCGCAAACAGATAAACTATCCGGTCAATTTACTTTATATTTTGCACATAGTTTTCTCATGAGTTGACATTTCACTGTAACAAATTTAAAGGAAATCGTATGTTTGAAACATTCTCCCCCGAGACTCCTTAATTCATATATAAAATACATGTATTATTAAAAAGGAAAAGATGGTACTTGTAGATGACGATTTTGCTTTAGCAGACCTCAAGCAAAGGCAGAGTGGATCTAAAGTAAACACAAATTTTATATTAAGAGTGGACCCCACAAAACCCTGACCAGACGCAAAGTGAACTCGAAGCTTTCGAGATCCGCTCTGCTGTTAGATAGAGTTAAGACAGTACTGTTGGTTATACATGTATGTATAGGGTGTCAGGACTGGGCTAAATATTAATACGAGAAAGAACAGTTTAATTACTTCCAAAATTAGTATTCAGAATTTACTTAAATTCCAGGATTTATAATTATTCTAAGTTCAAATAATTTTCTGGTTTTTTTTCAATCAATACTTCACTTAATACAAGTATTTTTAAAGAATTAAGTACCGGTAATGTAAGAAATCCTTCTTTGATCACTATGAGGTGATCAAATACAGTATGGGGTGATCAAATGCAATAAAGCTCAAATGGTTTAATTATAGATTTGATCACATCCCACCACATATAAATATATAACAAGTCGTAGGGAATTTTCATGTGTGGATCTAGAGGGGGTCATTGGGGGGGGGGGGGGGGGTCCCGACCTCCCATGGAAAATCTAAATTTATCAAATTTACATAGTAAAATTATTGCAAATATGCCTCGGCCCGACCCCCCACCATCACCACGGCAAACACAATTACCCTTCGGTCCCCCCCCCCCCCCCCCCCCGAAAAATTTTCTAGAACTTTGTATGATTTTTCATTACAAAAGAGATGAAAGTACCCTTATGATAATGTTGAAAAATTGTGCGAGGTATTCCAAGTGACTTCCTAATGGAGAAAAAATCATCTGATGTAAACATCCCTCCCCAAGTACAAGATGTCACTCAAAGGTAGGTGTATCTACATTAAACAGTGTCCCCTCCGTAAGAAATCTGTTTTCATTCCTGTGTATTCAAACCGATCTGATCATCACATTCCTACCCCTTGATAACTATGTATAGGCTCTTTTCCCTGGTAGGGGGTTAACTTGTAAGTTCCAGGCTGCAGGGTTGTCTCTAAAAATTGAAGTAGAAGGAGGAAATGAAAAAGTAGAAGGGGGGGTCTGGGGGTCTGCTTATAGCTAGATTGTGTTTGAAATGCAAAAATAGCCGGGTAATTAGGGCATTATAGGCGGGGGAATTCCCTGCCTCCCAGGTCTTGGAGACAACCCTGTCCAGGGTTTGGCATGGCACCACATGCAGGGTGGGAGAAATAATGACAAACCAGACCATAATTCGAACCCTGCCCCCCTAAAGCTATTGTCCAGTGCTCTATCAACACTGTCACTCATATACATCTCAAGTATTATTTAGCTTTTTAACTAATCTATAGCTGTACTGAGGGAAAGTTTGATAAAAAGATAAAACTGAAATCAGCAGTACAATGAATAAAAATGGTTTACCTTCACTTGCTCAACACAAAAGGTAGTCCCAGTATATATAAACTACAGTATTGGACCCTTTGCTGAGGTCTTTTAATGCACATATGACTTTATACCTTCATCCATCAAGAACTGCAGCATGTGCCTCACTATGACAACTTTTCAAAAAAGAAGCTTCGAAGGTCGATCACCTGGAGCATATTCGGATTCTGTAAAAAAGTGATTGAGTAAGTGAATAGCGTCTAAAAATAAGCTGCCAAATGGATAAATCTCGCTAGTTACGTGACAGGTCTCACACGGAGCTCGAGAAAAATTAACTTCTCATCATCCTGCGACTGCATTACATGACGTGATTTGTTGCACTCTTAATGAATTTCGTCTTTCAAAACATAAGGAAATGTATGTATTGTTGACTTTTTCTAAATATTTACATTAGGTAATGAATGTCTCAATTTTCTTTCTTAACTTTGGCCCTGGTTCATCAATTTCACCCATTTTGTTTTTCTGCTCACGAACGACAACTTGTTTCCGCTTACACTAAAACGACGAAAGTGTGCTTAAGAACAAGGATAGACTGACAAAACTGTTATCATTGTTATTTCCTATAATAAAATATATTTGAAAATATTCTAAAACAAGCGTAAATAAAATTAATACATATTTTTTATTCATCATTTGACTACAAATCTCCATGTAGCCTACATTTTTTTTTAAAGGCTAGCATCCTACTTCAATTACAATGAATCACAACTATAAAAATTATATATAAATTATATATATATTTATTTATAAAAATCAAAATCAAAATTAATTAAAAAGGGTAACTGAGAAAAATTTATTTTATCTTAAAATATCGTATTGACTGGGGTTGACCGGTGGTTGGATTTTTTCTCATGGAATGGGGCATGTAATCAGGCGGGGGGGGGGGGGGGGGTCAAAACACTCACCAGTGTTCACACTGAACAAAACTATATATAGGGCAGTTGATCACACTGTGAACTTCACAGTGTGATCAACTGCCCTATATATAGTTTTGTTTTTGTTTGTTTGTTTTTTTTTTAGTTTTGAGTTTATAACACTGTGACGGTTAAATTGCCAAGGTGGCATTTTTTTTTACCCGTCTACGATGCATGTGTCGAAAAATTCAAATATAAGTTATATGATCGATAGATCATTGCTAAAGAGTTTACATTCACTTTGTTATTAATGTATCTCACATACCTTTATTATTAAAATTAGATTACCTTTCCCAAAGAAAATAATTTTCCTATCGCTAAGATATTTTGAATTTTCTACCAGAAGAACAACAATTCCTGTAGGAATTTAAATTCCGATTGGATATGAACAAAACTACTAGAATGTTTTAAAATCCAATAGAAAATCTTAATTTCATATAGGGAAACTACCTGAGTGTCTCTTTTATTTCCTGTAGGAAATATTTTATTATTATATTTAGGTGCTATCATTACAGTGTCAAATTCACACATGCATTGTTATCATTATACACTTAGCCCGAAAACCTTGAAAAATGATTCTAATACTGATATACTAAATATATTACTTTTGTTATCAAGAATCTTTTACGAAACAAATTCTTTAGATGTTTCACAGTCGACCAAATCCTTTTATTAAATTTCTTTTCAAATCATCGTACAAGTAGGCTTAAGAGATAAACAGGCGTTTACTGTGTTATCTCTACACGTTAAGAGACACCATTGTATAATCTGCGTGGTTAGAAATTAAATCACTTGTGTGTACAAGATATCATGAATATCTTACATGTATATCAAAAGATAGCCAGGAAAAACTCCGATAATGTGTGTTATAACTGCAGTAGCAGCTTAATTGCCACGTAGGATGTGCAAACTTGAAAGTCAATGTTCAATTTGGTAAGTTTATATATCTACATGTATGCGTGTATATTTTTTTTCTCAAAAATAATCATTTTTTTAACCAGTCTTCGTTAAAAACCCATGTAATTACATGTATCTACCTCAGTGTGTATGATAAGCGGTTTAACAGATGCCATGCAGGAAATATACAGTACATGAGAAACATAAGTAGATACATATACATTAATAATGTGTTAAATACCCTCGACAAAATTTCCTCGTCTACCCAACGGTTAATAATTGTAGACGATAGCAGAGTGAAGTTTTCATTTCCCACCAGAGCTATGATGAGTTTTTAACTTCGATTTAATTTGCGTTTTTGAAATATTCAATGGGAAAATTTTCTTGTACATGTACACGTACCGGGCTTGTTAATTATTTTAACAAAATCGGTTGTCAAAAGAAGCCTTATATAAATAGATAGAAGAATTTTTTCAAAGCTAGTATACAGACTGACAGACGGAAGGCTTCACAGCTAGTGAGTTTAAATGTAAGTATTGTCAATGTAGGCCATTGATAACAAGTGGCGTCGGGGGTATTCAGGTTTAATAGGGCTGAAAATCACTCTATGGGAGTTCTTTATACATGTGTAATTGAGAGTCATTCAATATCAGTGAAGCCCACCTTCAATTGTTTGGCAAAAATACTATATAAAAAGGACGAAAATGAACAATAAGGTAAGAAACGTACATTGTCACATATTTCAGCGTTTCATATTTTGAGGATCTCCATAAATACGTTATATATAGACCGTTTGACTTGGTGATCCTATTTATTCCAAATGTTGTAAATGCACATGAATAATGTATTCATGGTATAAGTAAATATTGATTAATTTTAAATACTTGTATCACCTATATATGCTACTGCCGATTTACTGTCTGTCAAGGAATTCAAACCATAAAATGATTCAAAGTATACCCAGGACATGGCCATGTATATATACTTGGCTCCCCGGCGCAGTGTGTATTGATCTTAAATACATGTACAGACCTGTAGCTTCACTTTAATACTAGCTGGTGGTAGACAATGTTTCTATGGAGAGAAATTCATAAAGTCTAAAGTCTACTGCGCATTCATTAAATCAAGCTATGAATTTGAATCTACTAACATGTAAAGTAAAACGAGGTATATATTAGTCTTAATTGATATGGAAGATGATACATTTAACCTTATTGAAAGTTGAAAATTAGATTAGATTGCCTATATACTGTGGAATTTACACTATATAATCGCCGTGTGTGTGTATATATATATTTAGATTATCAACAGCAAACTTCACGATCAATAATTGTGCAATGTGATCTGGAAAAAAAAATAGGATACACAAATGCCGAAAAAAAAACCAATGAGTTACTTACAGACGATCCTAAATCAGGTAAGAACTTATATAAAAATGCCGTGATCAATCTAAGTACTGCTAACTATATTAATGCGCTAGATTTTGTTCATGTGGTTTAAAAATTCGAAATTTAGGAAATATTTAGAACATAGGATGCTTCAGTTTAAAATGCACTTGTCTAATTATGTCATTTTAAAAATTCCTCGTACACGCTAAAATCAGAATACACGTGTATATATACACATACAGGTTTATTAGTGTATAAATTATATAGGTTTCCAATGTTCTTTAAATTGATATCGATTGGTAAACAAAAATGTATAAGTGAGAAGGGGAGTTGTTACTTTTTGCATGGTTCTTAAGATGGCGTCATTTCAAAAGTTTCTTTGTGTGTGATTATATTTTTCCTATGATTTCTGTTTAAATTACCACAGTTAGGTCAGTTGCTAGTTAGGTCAAATTACTAGTAATACATGTTTTTTACGTGTTATTTTTCTTTCTCTTTTCAGTAAAGACATATGTGTACGCTTTTATCATAATGACTTTTGTTCTCATTCTATATACAATGACAAAGGAATTAACAGACGATGTCCATTCTTTGTCTAGATTGATCTTATAAAAGAAACCATTTATTTAAAAAAGTTTACCTTTAAAAATTGTTTAAAATTACAAGTAGATAACTGATATGTGCGCCTGCCTTTAAAGAAATGTTTTTTAAAGTCATTTTCTATCTGAATTTATAAACTACATGTATTTATAAATGCTTATGTATACAGAAAAAAAACCACACACACACAAATTAAAAAGCGAAAAAAGTAGAACATCTATGTTTGATAACGTCACGCCAGAAAACACCAGCTAGTGAGGTTGTTTTCCACAGCATCATTTGTTTGAATAAAACCATTAATGCTATTTAATATTACTTTGCAGTAAGAGAAATGTACAGCAGTAAGGGTACAAAAGCAAGGATAGATGTTGAGGAGGAAACGGTCTGTGAACATGGCTGAATTGAAAGGCCCTTAGAGGCAGGATAAAGGACTGGCCACAAAGGTGTACATGTAAGGCTACATATAAAGGATATATTTTTTTAACCAATGTATATTTCCCCGAGTTTTCTTTTATAATTAGTAAAACACTTTGCATGAGGAAAGAATGTGCCTTTTTGTAATAATTATAAAAAAATGTTTCCCTCGGGCGTTGCCCTCGGAAGTATGATTTTCCTGCCGGGGAAATAAATCACTGTATATCCCTCGCCATCATGGAATAAATGTGTATCATAGAGCTCTTCTTCTGAAAGAGATTGTATATTTATAGTCTAGAAATGGGCACGACGATCGGGTTCCTGCTAAAAGAGCATGGTCACGATTTTGGTCAAATTTTATTTTTCTAATGTTATTGTTTTCAATACTGTTATGCTGCAAATTTTGAATTTACTGGATGGGTGTAAATACAAAATTTACAACATGACAATAATTTATATAGTAATGCATTTCTAATGATCAACACAAATTTGAGAGTCATTCGTAGAGTTATAAGCAGACTACAGCATGTGCAGAGTTCACTTCTTTCTTTTTGTTTACATTGATAATAAAGATATATTGTTACAAGTTCTTTGTCTAGCTATTTTTTTTAATGCTAATGCGTTTTGAAAATGAATAAACAGTTCCTAGCATTTGTCATAATCATTAATATTATTAGGTCTATAAACCTGGAATTTTCTTACCACAATTGAAAATGTAAACAAAAGCATGCCCCGAACTTTGTTAACAAATTAACAAAGAATTGTGAGCTTTGTCATGCTAATAACTTGACGAATGACACTTACATTTTGAGTGAGAATTAGTAATGCCCTACTGAATCATGTGAACATGCACTGAATAAAAACGGAAAAATAAATTTTGACGTGACTATGCTCCTTTAAATCCCCGAATATAGGCTTGGGACTCGCTAGTTATCTTCTCTAGCCAAGTGTGTTTATAAACCCCCCGCCCCCCCCCCCCCCCCCCCACTCCCCGTGTGAAACATTTACGAAGCGAAGATACCCGCCATCCCTCAAACCCCTACACTTAACCGTTTTCAGAGAGAGAAAAAAATCCTTGACTCGAGTATTGGTCACAAAATTTCTTATCCTGCATAATAAAGTGAATGAAATGTTACATGTTGTATTATATTTCCAAAACTTATTTTAGTGGAGTTCTCATATGGAAACATGTAAATTCTTAACTACGTCACTGTCCTTTCTGATAAATTTTATCAAATCAAATTTGTATATTTGATTTGATAAAATGAAATATATCAGAAAGGACATCACCGCAAAAATGTACTTTCGGTTTAATTTGGCACAGGAAAGGTAAACAATAACATCGTTTATCGATGATTATCTATATTTTCACTTATAAATTAATAATAATTTTATAGATTTTCGTTGTTCCCTCTTTCTTAGGTATGCCCATACAATACCTCAATTCGAGAACTCCATACATTTAGTGCAACTTCAATGTAAACAAACTCGTTTGCTGGTCAGTGGTCATGTGTAAATGTACATGAAGTGTAATTGTGACATTAAAGATGTCAAGAGGAAGTTCTCAAAATTGTTTGTAATTTACAACCTGTACATAAAGTTGTGCAATTTTGGTAAAAATTTATAGTAGATGCCACTTGTACATGTAGATAGTCTTGTGCATGTATCTTTTTTGGCTGGTTCTCTGTTTCAGATATCAAACTTCACGTCTAGTAGACCTATCTATACGAAAAGAGACGAAGTTTGACATCGATATGTGTGGAAGGCGCCTAAAAGATTAATCGACCCCAATTACGATTGCCACGTCTGTAAAATTCTGTAGATAAACATACTTGATTTTTATATATCTTAAATGCTAAATCTTAACAACTCGGCCATTTCCGTGACCACAATTTTTTATCGCATTCGGAATAACTCGGTCGATTTGTTCGAAGTAGGCTACGCAATCGGCCGAGGTTTTCCGAATGATTTTAATAAGGGCGGACGTTTAGCTACTAGTCTGATATGCGCGAAATCTTTCGTAAGATAGAGACAGAGGACCAGTCTTGACGTTTACCGCATGTCCGTATGGCGGAAATGACCGAAGAATACGACTGAAAAGGCAGAACTAAATCGAAATACACAGTTTAAGCATATGCCCATGTATAAAATTTTAAAAATAACTATTTAGTTATAGTTCAAAAATTTTAGAAAAAAAATATGAATCACGTGCCGTATGAAACCGAAACCAATAAGTCATAAAATGACGGTACCGGGTCTTTTCGACCCATATTTCATTTAAATTAATGCTAAATATTAAATTTTGTTTGATCATTAAACGTGTCAAATATTTCAGTTTTACAAAGTGTATTAGACTAAGATTAGATTCTTGTAAAAGAAGTAAAAGAAACTTTTATTGAATAAATTATTCAGTCTTAAGCTTTTAGTTAAGGAGATTAAATAAGGCTTTGTTGACCTTTTTTTAATTTCATCGTTGTATTTTATGATTTTGAGAACATGAGACACAACTCATAGTTTAAATCTTAAAAATAAAAGTGCGTGTCAAATATCAAATAAAGAAAAAAAGAAAAAAACGGGCTGAACAATAATGCAATTTTACACTCCGATTGTATTGTTATACTGTTATACCTACTCAATGCATACAACTATATATAATTAATTGCAGCGTCACAAAAAAAAAAAAAACTCGTTGCGCTTATACATGTACAACCCCTTACATGTACATTACACCGTTGTGCGTATATAGTCACGCAAACAGACAAACGTAACTTCCCACAATACACTGTCGTCTTAACGCTTATTGAACTTGACGCATCTTGCCATCGACGTAAACAATTTAACCTTAATATGACGTTCGTGTGGTGTTCCGATGGGGCCACTTCGCCCTTCGCACTTTCGCCTTTAAGTCGAAGATGCGAGAGTGCGAAGTTGCAAAGGCGAAAGTGCGAGAGTGCGACGGCGAAGGAGCGAAAGTGCAAAGATGCGACAACGAAGAGCGAAGATGCGATGGCGAAAGTGCGAAGGTGAAGGAGCGATACTGCTATCGCTTCTTCGCCCTCACAACTTCGCACTCTCGCCTCCGCAACTGCGCACTTTCGCCGTCGCCTTTTTTGATAGCATTCAGAAAGTCTCGGTCGATTACATAGAATTTGACGCAGGCACTGTACTTGCCAATGTTTTCCGATTTAACCATGATATTATTGGTACCCATGCGCTAGGCCATTGTGCTTACATGTACTATTAATGATTATAAATATATACTTCGCACTCTCCCCTTCGCCTGCGCAAATCCATATTACAATGTATGTAATACGCGAGGCCAACATTAATGAAGAAAAAATCATTTCCAACTTCCAGTTAACTCGATTTTAACAGCAAGATAAATGTGCATGTAGCAATGTAGCTAAATTATGCGATCATTTCAGCCAGCAAATATTCTACACCACGAATAAAAACATCGAGACACCCAGCATAGATAGGTTTGCGTCAGCATTGTTGAAAAAATCAAATTTATTGGGGATTCTGCTAGAAAACCAGATATCGTTTAACCGGAATCACACAATATTACCATAGTACATGTATTCGGATTGCCCACCAACGTCAGAATCATACATGTTCGAAAAAAAAATATGAAATGAAACGATTTTTTTAATTAAATATGCTTATCCTTAAATGATTTGAATCATAGTAATGCTGTGTTTAATTTTCAGCTAAACCTGGACTTTTTGGAGAATGGTACTATCATCGTCTTGTACATTTTGGCCGGTGAGAAACCATCGTAGAAGAACGTCTCCGTCTTGTCTTCGCCTCCAAACAACGACTGTTCCCAACATATTACCGCATCATAGACCTGTCTCATGCACGTCTAAATCATATTAAGATCGGCTTTTTTGCCATATCATAACAGATGCATGGTCAGCGAGAGATAACTCAAACAAGTATGAAAATTAGTCGGTGAAAAGCTAAACAATTATATGGACAAATGCAGAAACTGCAGAATACGCATGTATCATACATGTATTACTATATATATTAGGAATGTATGCAATAATGATGTGATTGGTTTGAGGTGTACATGTAGTTCTTTGTATGAATTATACAAAAAAGTATAATAATGCATAAACTATTTACTAGCAATCTCTATGAAATTCAGATGCAAAGATTCATACTTATGAATGCTATCATAACTTATGCTTTTGATGTAAAATAATCATATATTTTCTGATTAAATATATGAATGCAATGTCAGGGTAGAAATTTTATTTCCTGCTGTATCAATTTTTGTTTAAATAGATGTTTCTTTAAAATGGGGAAGTTAAGTAACAAAACTTAAAATCCAGTCGAATCCATTACTTGTAGATTATAGTGGCAGATTTTGAAATTGTATTCTAGATTAACATGTACAGTCAAATGTAACGAAATATGAAGGGGTATTAGCAATTTATTTCAAATAAGCTAGATATATAAATATATATGATCGATTGCCTGATGAATAAACATATAATTAAATCATTTCAATACGATAAATGTCTTCTTCTTATTTTGTTTTTTATTTTTTAGATATTTATTCTTCTTATACATGTACTACAGAAATATTGAGAGCACGGAATCAATGGCGGCAAACTGCAAAGTAGTAGCTGTTAAAGTTCACATACATGTATCAATGGAAGCTATTTTATTGTAGTGTGATGATGAAAATAGCAAAAAATTTAATATGTACTTTAATTTTCATACTGTCTTTTAATGGATTATAGAAAAAAATAACACTAAGTAATGTATTAAAATTTATTTCAAAAAATAAATAATGACGCGGACTATGTATTTTCCCCTGCAACCCTCGCTTATATTCTACCTTCCTATCCGCACCTGGAACACCGCCGAAAGTATTAATTGATTATAATATAAACTTGCAGATTTTTACCTTTGTACATACATGTATGTATATTGATATGCCTAAGGATTATTTTGAAATCGGTATATTGCAAAATGTAGTAACAATGCAAAATACAATAAACTACAATCATAAAATGTTGCGTATTTATATTTTGCGTTATTGCATTTTGCATCGCTGCAGTGCCCTAGCTATGTATTCTGGGTTGGAAACGAATCCACGCAGAACCTATGAATATAAACAAATAAATTAAGGCGCCATTCTTTTTACTCAACGAAGTATAGATATGCCTATGGAATTAGAAATCATCTTATTGATATTTGTGACTGCCATCTTACAGGTATAAACATGGTAAATCTCTACACATCCTCGCATAATCTCTCTTGATAATTGTATAGTCTAGACTTCTACGATAAACTCGATGCTGGGGGTTAATTTAGTGCGTTTTTATATATAATTAGGCAAAACCTTTGCTATTGACTATGAGAACGGTAACAAGTTTATTGTCCTCGACAGTAAATATTTATGAAGTTGATAAATGCTGTCGAGAAAAACAATACACGATATAACCTAAACGGCTGCTATCTGTAAACAAAAGATATAAACAAAAGGCCCATGGACCACATGGCTCACCTGAGAAAGAATGATGATACAATCAGCTTAATGGAGTCATAATACAAACTATGTGGATAATGTGGTATAATACTTGTAGATTCTGACAGCATAAATTGAAATTCATTTTCCCCCTGGATATTTTAATGTTTTGTATCATTAGTCCCTTTATTACTAGGATGATTTTATAGTCATATCACATTAATCATTGCAGTTCTCAAAAAGATCCTTAACAATTGTTTATATATGGGATGTTAACCTACATCAAATTCTGAACCCCCTGTGAGGCCCAAGAATCGTCCAGGGGGCAAAGTCTAAACCAATTTAAGAATCATATAGCTGAAAAATTTCGGAGAAGATTTTAAAGATTTATTCTATAATATTCCTATGTAAAATTTCTACCTCTAATGTGGCCCCACCATATCTGCGGCGGTCATGATTTTTACAACTTTGAATCTACTTTACCTACGGATGCTTCCACATAAGTTTCATCTTTCCTGGCTGGTCAATTTTTGAGAAGAAGATTTTTAAAGATTTACTCTATATATTCTTATGTGAAAAATCGACCCACCTTGTGGCCCCACCCTACTACCAGGGGTCATGATTTTCACAACTTTGATTCTACACTACCCGATATTGCTGCCATATAAGTTTCAGCTTTCCTGGCTGATCAGTTTCGTAGAAGAAGATTTTTAAATATTTACAGTAAAACACGGTTATAGCGAACACGCTTATAATGAATTAACGCTTACAGCGAACTGAATTTTATTCCCCAAGTCTCTATTTCATGTTGTAAACTTAACGGATATAACGAATTACGCTTATAACAAAGTTAAATTGGCCGTCATTGGGACTTCATTATAAGCGTGTTTTACTGTACTCTATATATTAGTATGTAAAAACTCGACCCCCAATTGTGGCCCCACCCTACCCCCGGTTGGTGTTCCCAACTTTGAATCTGTTCTACCTGAGAATGCTTCCATATAAGTCTCAGCTTTACTGGCCAAATGGTTCTTGAGAAGAAGATTATTGAAAATTTTCCATAATTTTAAATAATTCCTAATTATCTTCCTTTGAAAAAAGGTGTGGTCCTTAATTTTCACAACTTTGAATCACCTTCGCCTTAGGGTGCCTTGTCAAGTTTGGTTAAAATTAGATCAGTAGTTCTTGAAAAAAGTTTACGGACAGACAGACGACAGACGAAATGTGATCAGAAAAGCTCACTTAAGCTTTCAGCTCAGCTGAGCTGAAACGGAGTTCGATGTAGATTTTATGAGTCACTCCATAAAATCGACAAAAAGTGTCCCAAACTCAAGGAAATTTTAAAAGAATCCGTGTGCACCGAACTTGTAAGGACTTATTGTAATAAACAAGAGATGTTTGTGAAACACTTATGCCCCCCTCCCTTAGAAACACCCACAAAGAAAATGAACGTAAACTGCAAATAACTAGAATTTTTCTATGTCCAAGAGCCATAACTCTGTCGCAAATTGCTCTATCATACCCAAAATCAAGCTTGACCTAGCTATTATGTAGAAAAACCTGTATACCAAATTTCATATTAATATGTTCATCCTCTGCGAAGAAAATGAGCGGAGCGGAAACTGCAAATAACTGGAATTTTTCTACGTCCAAGGACCATAACTCTGTCGAAAATTTGCGACCGTACCCAATATTGAACTTGACCTAGATATTATCATGATAAACTTGTATACCAAATTTCATTCCGATATGTTCATCCTCTGCAAAGAAAATGAGCGGAAACTGCAAATAACTGGAATTTTTCTACGTCCAAGGGCCATAACTCTAACGAAAATTTCTCCATCGTACCCACTATCAAACTTGACCTAGATGTTATCATGATAAACCTGTATACCAAATTTCATATCAATATGTTCATCCTCTGCGAAGAAAATGAGCGGAAACTGCAAATAACTGGAATTTTTCTACGTCCAAGGGCCATAACTCTGTCGAAAATTTCTCGATCGTACCCAATATCGAACTTGACCTAGATATTATCATGATAAACCTGTATACCAAATTTCATTTCAATATGTTCATTCTCTGCAAAGAAAATGAGCGGAAACTGCAAATGACTGGAATTTTCTACGTCCAACGCCCATAACTCTGTCGAAAATTGCTCGATCGTACCCAATATCGAACTTGACTTAGATGTTATCATGATAAACCTGTATACCAAATTTCATATCAATATGTTCATCCTCTGTGAAGAAAATGAACGGAAACTGTTGGCGGACCGACACACCGACCGACAGACAGACAGACAGACAGCAGCAAAGCAATATGCCCTCCCTTCTTCAAAGGGGGGCATAATAATAAATGTAATTTGCTTAATGGCCGATGAGTAACCAAACATAAAAATATTTCGTAGGTGACGTATCAAAAGGCTCATCCAACAAAGACTTAGTATTTTCTTTAGAAAACAGATTGTGTTGGTTCTGACCTGTGTATATAAGTGTAAATCTATTCTGATTCATGAATGAAGACAAAATGAACATGAAAATATATTTTAAAAGAAATATACATCTATATAATACACATGAATTGAAAACGTTACGGTTGATATTTGAAATTTTGGATTGTTAGCACCAGCTATGAACTGAAAACAATGCACCAGCTGCTAAATGTAAGGTTTTGTGTTTGACTAAATGGATGGAAAGTCATGTAAAGACTGATATTTTTTTTTATGATACCCCCCCCCCCCCTCCCCCTCCCTTGATTCTCTGGACAAGTCTGATGTAAATACATGAACTTCGTTTCGATGGCAAAAAGTTAGTTACATGCACTATAGATTTATAGCGGGAGGTCAGTGTCTATTTGTGCATGAGAAAGTAGAATGGTTATACAGAAATCAAGGAAGGTTAATTACGGAATAAAATCAAAGCTTGGCAAAATGTGGAAGTCTGGACAAACGCGGATCCAGATTAAATAAAAAAAAATTATTATTCTAAATTGACAGGAAAGATGTGTGTTGAGAATTGAATAAGAGAGAAAAAGCCCAGATTTTAGGGTTTTTTTTTTTTTGGTTTTTTTTTTTTAAACTCAAATGGGTTTGCAGTTTGGATATTAGGTAATAACAAAAGCTAGCAAATTTTTTTTATTTGACAAAATAATTAATAGACCCTTAAAAAACCCAAAATCCAATAATATTAATTCTGTTCAAAATTCAAACGTAAATTAGAACGGATTAGTACGTTTTTGACGTTGGTGCATTGTGACGTGTCTTGTGACGTGCAAACCAGGTTATATAAATATATATTTATAGTTGCAAATATGTTTCCTTTTATGAATCTATAGAATAGCGAAAACGTTCGATTCTGTATGAACTTTTTCAGGACGTCACAATGATTACAGCACGCACTTATTGCTAGTCGCTTGGATTATTGTAAACATAAAATCTGGGTAAGTTTAGCAGTTCTGAACGATTTGTCTTTTATAAACGTAAGTATAATAAATAAACAGCAATGTAAAAAAGCTCACTGGGATATGAAGTTGGTTGGTACTTGATCAAATTTACTGAGAAGACCTTCGGGCTTCACAGGATTTGATCACATCACCAACCAACTTCATATCCCGGTGAACTTTTCAGATTGTTATTTATTTCTTAAATAACTAAATTTTTCTATCCAATTAAATGTCGTGTTACAACAATACTTTAATTATTTGACTATATATTGAATCATTAAGGAATCATTGAATGATTAAGGAATCATTTTTTGAATATTATGAGCTGATCAATACGATCGGGGCATAAACAAATGTACAACAGAAGGGTTTTATTGGATTAAATCTCGTCCCTATGATATTGATCATCTCATATCCCCCCCCCCCCCCAAAAAAAAAAAAAACCAAAAAAAAAAAACCTGATTCTCCATTCTTTAAAACATGTGGAAATTGGAAAAAGTAACGTGAAGAAAGTATTTACTAAAACACAGATTTATATTTTCAAAAATCGGAATTTCTATTACTGTACTAGAAATTCAAGAAAGGGCTTTGGATGCAAAACATAATGTTTCAAAAATTTTTGTGAACATTATTTTGCACCAACGCTAGTGCCCACACCCATAAATAAGAGAGCACATCAAGTTCCCTATATATTGGCAACTGATTGTAAAATTGTAATAATCCAATCTTTATGTATTTTATTTTCCTAGTGGAATCAATAGAATTTCAACAATGAAAAAACAAGTTGCTGTCCTTTAAAAAGGGACTACAATACGTGGACCATTTGCATGTGTTTCCAACGAAAACGTGAAAGCCTTAAGATTATCAGAGATTCCACCGACTCTAGCCCTCTGCTTTTAACCACTAAATTTGTACGTTGTATTACGTATACATGTCTGTATAACCCTGACTTTTTATCTCAGAATTTAAAGGGTTCATACTTCTAAAATAATTATGATCTATCTCTGAATGAAGTTTGCATCATGTCATGTATAGTATCAGGCATTCGGTGAATTCTACTATTTGCGCACACATTACGATTCGCACTACTTTGTTAACTATGCAGTGACAGCTTTGTGTAAATTAATCATATTTTGATGCATTTTTCTTGAGATTTAAACTTTTATACAGTGACATAATTATTCAATCATACTTAAATGCTTAAAAAAAATTTAATCGGGAAGTTCTCTTGCCTCGCATACTATAAAAGTAAAGTTAAGTTACATGTACATGTGTATTCGGAACACAACAAAACATTGCAAATTATGCTATTTGATGCATGTTGTACTTTCCGCATAACATTAACTTATTTCATAATACTGATAGTTCATATCACATGCCAATCATTTCTTTAAAAGGAATGCTTTGTTTCCGTACTGTTTACCGACAACTTTACAATAACAGCGCCTTTGAACTTATGGTGCATATGGCACGGAATCCCGATCCCGATTCAGATAAATGTGCGCTAGCCTGGTTCCCTGAGCTACCCATTACACACAGGAACCAGGCTAGCTGATGCGCAGGCTGAATTTTCCCCATAGCATCCGGTTTAACCTCGCTTATATATTTTCTGCGTGGACCTCAGGGTCCACGCAAAAAGTTTTAGAATTAAAACTTTTAAGTTATTAACTTTTAAAGTAATAATAAAATACCAGAAATTTTCATTTTAAATCAGCTTTAGCTTCTCGTATTTGGTCTTTGTTTTTTACTAGGTGACATTTCTCATTCAACATAGCTGCACGTTCTAGTTGTTGCAGAATTGTTTTATCAATTTAAACGAACAATCTATGCAAAAGGTCAAACCTTTCTTACCAAAACATACCCTTGCTCAAAAATGAGTGAAACAGATTGACTGGACTTGCTAAAAAGCATTTTTACTTTGATGATATATTATAAGTAAAATTTAAAAATAAAATTGCTGCGAGAAAAAGTGTGTGTATGAGTATGTGGTGTGTGTGTGACGTGCGTGTGTGTGTGTGTGTGTGGGGGGGGGGGGGGGGTCACTACGTGCTTGCATACACCACTAATGGTAGTGTAGAACAAACATGCCAGTAACACAGGAACAATGTATAACATCAGTTCTGTTGTACATTATATTCATTTTAAAATAAAGTGTAGAAAGGCTGACTCAACACCTTAATTGTGGCATATTTATTTTGACAATGACAGTATCTTACATTACATGGCTCTGGGGCCTAGCTAGGACTTTAAGGAAGTAAGATAAGGCGTTAATTATAATTATAATTTAAGGACATTGCTAGTTGATAGTCCTTTTCACCAGTTTGTGTTGATATTGGAAGTGAAAGGGGCATGGTCACGATTTTGATCAAATTCTATTTTTATGTTTTTATTATTTACAATGCTTTAAAATTGCATTTTGAATGATCAAACAAAAGTATGAGAGTCATTCGTAGGGGTATAAGCAAGATACAGGGCTCACAATTCTTTGTCATGTAAACAAGACTTGTGTCCTGTTTTTGTTTACATAGGTTTAATATACCAGTAAAAAATCTTTTTCCAGCCTATTTGTCTATCTTTTTATTTATTTTAAGCAGAGATAACAAAGTTCCTAACGTTCAACACAGTCGTTTTAGGTTTAAAACTGAAAATTTTACTTCATCGTTCAAAATGTAAACACACGCTTTGTTTACATAGCGAAGAATATTATGCTCTGTAACTCGCTTGTAACTCAACAAATAACACTAAAATTTCATTTGCCAATTTAAAATGTCTTTCCAAAGCATTGTAGGTATTACAATCGGAAAACAATTTTTTGATTAAAATCGTGACTATGCCCCTTTCAGGTTATTAGTATTATTTTAAGTTTTAGCTTCATCCCATTGTGTTTTACAACATTCATGTTGTTAATTTTGTATTTATTGCCACCCTGTAAATTCAAAATTTACAAAATGACAATAAACTCTATTGATACAATATTTAAACATCTATGAAAAGGCGTTGATGTACATGTAAATGCTTACACAATATACAAAGTCTTATAGAAAAAATGTACAGAGCAATATTAACATTATAATCAGCACTCGGGTCTCGGGCTGATATACAGCGACCTTCCCTGTGCTAAAATAACATGCGACATCTAATTATCAAACATTAATCTATTTATGACACGCTAATTGTTAGAGTTAGTAATTTTAGACCATCTTTTGGAGTGCATACACATGCAATATTATATGAATAGTGCCTGTTTCGGAGGGTAACAATTGAAATTGACACCCTGAGAAAATCATTGTCAACCGACGCAAAGCGGATGTTGACAATGATTTTCGAGGGATGTTAATTTAAACTGTTAACGTCCTAAATAGGCAATACCTATTTTATTATTCTTAATGGCTTAATTTTATAGAGAATTCTGCTGCCTTTATATAGAAATGAAGTGAATTCTACGGCAAACCGTACGCGCATATTTTACGCGCATGTAACACTATATAAATAAATTGACACCCCGAGAAAACCATTGTCAACCGACGCGAAGCGGAGGTTGACAATGGTTTTCGAGGGGTGTCAATTTCAACTGTTATCCTCCCAAACAGGCACTATTTATTTTGTTATCCTGAATGTCTTATTTTTTAAGAAAATTTTACTGCTTTAATATAGGAATAACGTGAATTCTACAGCGAACCGTACGCGCATAATTTTCGCGCATGTAACAATTTGTAATGTTACCCGTTGCTTAGTGCGTTGCTAACGAGGGTAATAGAACAGATTATGAACTGCGTCTTTACCAATCAGATTTCAGTATTTAACATGAAAGTATAATAAGAGTCAATGTTAGATAATTACTTTTTGAAGAAGTCAAATTTCAAATAACTTAAAACAGATTGACTGACATTTTACATCCCACATGTTTGTTTTAAGTTTAAATTGTAAAACTAAACGGACGTTTATCAATGATATATTTGTCTTGATCTTATTAAACAGACACTGGAAGCAAGCAGCTACTCATGCCCCATATCAAGAGCAACAGTGCAGGTTGTAGACGATTGTCCAGACACTGAAGATAAATGGAAGGAGGCTGCAGCTAGGAAGAACTGTGAAGCTTATGCCAGTCAATGTGATGAACCTGATAGGCTTTTGTACCACTGTGTTATCAACACAGATATTAGTCAGACATTGGAAGTGTGTGCATATGCACAAAACATTGTTTTAGGTAGTTTCATTTGAGTTTGGTTTAAAAAAGTCCACAATGAATAATTATGCTTCAAGAGATTGGGCTGGGTAGTGAAATGATTCTGACTATCTGAAAATGCCAAGAAATATATTTGATAATTGCAAATTCTATATTATACTATAAATATATTATATTATACTATAAATTATTGTTACTGTACATCAGTAAGTTAGATAAAACCAGCTTAACTGAAGGTTTCGACCGATCGATAAACGAGGCATGTATATTTCAGTTCTGTCAGTTTCTACAGAACTATGAATTAACACTCAATTTACATAAGGAATAGAAGGAATCATACGTGGTAGATGTAAATACATGTGTATAATGTTTTAAAAACGTGTAGTATACATGCAGAAATGAAACAGTTGTCTGCCTTTAAAGCAATATAATTAACTCAAGGTCTTAACAATAAGTCCTTAATTATTCAGTAATGAGATAATTACATCAGTGTATACATAATTTTCATGATGGAGTATTACTACTCACTGGAGTAGGGACCCATCCTAATCGATTTCAAATCTTAGAATGTATAACAACTTTTGTTAGATTTACATTATCAGATAACATGTAAAGGTCGATGAATGCCTTAATAGTCTTAACATCAAAATCCACTCTAATTCTCGCTCAACAAATTATAATTGAATTATTAAAAAAATGACTATTACATACATACGTGTATGATAATGATATTTATGATATTTATCTGTTGCAGGTCATTGTACAGAATACAGTAGCATTGGGAATTTGATTCAGCCCCATCTCGATACAAACTGTCTGTTGTTTACAGTTAAGCGATGTCCACAGTTTTATCGATCAGATGAAGCTTACAAATGTAATTGAATGTTACACGTATTTAAGAAATAAACATAAGGTTAAAAATTTCACCGTAATATGAACTTGGTTGGTTACGTGATCATATTTTGTGAAGCCTGTACCAACCAATTTCATATCCCGCTGAATTTTTTAACATAGCTGATTTTACTTATATTTACATCTGGAAAGGCAAATTGTTCAGAACTGCTAAAATTACCGAGAAAATATGTTTAAACTAACCCAATCGATAACCAATAAGTGCGCGCTATTATAATGCGTGACGTCACGAAAAATTCATGCAGAATTGAACGTTTTCGCTTTTTACAGTTTCATGTACAGTCCAGCTGCTACAACCTTTAATCTGATACATTCACGTGTAGATGCAAGGTGCACAGCTCAGGGTGGGGATTGAGGTCAGGGGTTTGTATTTTTGGTCCTGTGCACTTCACACATCTTAGACTTCTTAATCATGATCAGAAGTATTGTACCGACTTAGCGCTATTCATACTTAGATGAACAATTTCACTTTTATTGGAATAAAGGGTCAGGGCGCCTTTCATGGGAAATAAAAAAAGAAAAAGAAAAAAGGATTTGATGTTTTAAATGCCCGCATGAATCAAATTCACTGTAATATCCATTTCTTTTTAATTGTCATGTAAATCGTTTTGGTTTAAGTTTGTTAAAATAAAATCCAAAGGGTTGGGAAGGGTTCAGTGGTTCAGATTTCATTAAAGATAATTAAGATGAGGCTGTTTCAGATTTGTGTAGAGGGCTACTCAGAATGAAACAATATAAAGGGAATGGTAATGTGGCATAAATCTGTAAATTGAATTTAAAATTAATTTATACATAAAATATATCAATTAAATAAACACAAAAAGAGTTTTTTTGGATGTTATTCAGAAGTCTAAGGACAAGAAGATTGCAGAATTTGAAATATATTTAACAGTAAACTATTTTTTATAATAGGTAAAACAAAATGAAAATTGATGCTTTGAAATATTCTAATTCAATAGTTACGTCAGTGGGAATTATATATTCATAAAGGAATAGTTTGTATTGTATTAGATGTCTTCATGCACAGTTATGCATAGCAACCATGGTGAGCAGCATGTCTAAATATATATTTTTTAAAATTGTTTTTCCAGATCCAGGTTGTTATAATTTGACAAAGACTGCAAATTCTACAACTGAGATACCTGAAACTCTCTTGAGCACGTAAGTTACATGTATCATTATAAATTGAAGCATAAATGAACCTGTAAGCAATATATACAAGTTAAAATAATCCATGCATGAATTTGCACTATGTAGATTATCCTTCACAAGCATGTTAAAATGACATATGAGTGACATTCCTCTATAAAGTCATATATCTTTCATCACTTTATAACAATTGACTTATTAACACTGTGCAAAGTATATGCATGCTTTAGGTACATAATATGAATAATACCGGAAATTTGTAAAAATTAATCACAACTTATTTTAAAATGTTTGAAAGTGTACAGAGATAAATCAAACACATTCACTTTTTGCTTGATCGTGTCTGATCAATTCTATACCAATTTTCATAAAAAAAATCCTGTGACTATATAGATCTGATATAGATCCCTATTTAAGCAAATATGAGCTAAAATCCCACGCGAGCTTTTCATATACTGACGACTTTTTTGGCCAGCTTACAACAGATTCTCTGTTCGTCTTTCTGTCTGTCTGTTAACTTTAACAGTTTCAACTCTTTCTTCAGAACGAATAGACTATGCTCAACCAAACTTCTGTAAACGGGACTCAAGGTTTTAAAAACGGTGGGCAATACCCTCTCTCAAAGGAAGATGATTAAGATTTGTTATACTTTTTAAAAAAATCTTTACAAAAATCCTTGGGTTAGAAAAGCTAAAACTAGGACTTGAAACCTAGAAGCAGCCCCTGGTAGGGTAGATTCACATTTCTTTCATTCATGATTGTTTGGGGTAGGGAGGAGCCACAATATGCAGAGGGGTGAACATTTTACATCATAATGTATAGAGAGGAATCTTTAAAATTTTCACTAAAGATAAATTTACTAAAAAAAAATGTAACTTGTATGAAGCCACCTTAACTAATGTATATTAAAGTTTGCTCAAATCAAGAGCAACACGAGTAGGACCACAATATGTGGGGGGGGGGGGGGGGGGGGTCAAAACTTTGCTATTAAGTAATATGTAGAGAAAACCCTTGAGACTTATTCTTCTCAAAACCAGTGTACCAGGAAAACTATAACTTGTGCAGGAGCACCATCAGGAAATGTAGATAAAGCTTTGTTGAAATCAAGATACCTATGGATAGGGCTGGGCGAAAACATTGGGTCGAACTTTTATATTTTAACATATAAAGGAAATCTTCTCAAACACCATTTGACAAGCTAAGCTAAATCTTGTATTGAAGCATTCTCAGAGAAATAATGATCCTTAGGGTTGAGTAGGAACGCAATAGAGGGTGGGTAGGGAAGGTTTAACATAGGAGTGTAGGAATAAAACGAGGAAAATTTGTTCCAGACATTTCCCAAACTACCATTATAGAGAAAAGAGCAGGGTCAAGTTAGGGTGTTGCACTGTTAAATAAGAATGATGTGAAATAATATTTTAAAATCATCTTCTCAAAAACTGAATAACTACAGTACCGGTCAGACCCTACTGTGTATTTACTCTTGGTTTACTAGAGCAGGCCCAAAGTAAACCCCAAGTAAACCCTGATCAAAGGCAGACCCTTGAGACAGATGCTACATATGTATTTGTCATATACAAGGGGGGGGGATTAGGGGCAGTAAGATAATTAGATAAAAGATGGGTCAGCTTCATATCTCAATGTTTAAGAGTATCCCAAAAGCAGTCTGCGAGTGAACCCAAAATAAACTCTGAGTGGACACACATTTCAAAAGAAACCCAGAGTAAACCCAAGTAAACCCGAGGTTTCGTTGGGGGCTTACTCTGGTGTTTGGTTGGGTCTAATTGGTACTGTAATTTAAAAGTGGCTTCACGTTTAGCACCAAAAATGAAGATTGTTACTATTTTAGAAATATACTCTACTAATTACTCAAAATACGAGGGTTGTCCCAAAATAGCGTAGACAAGTGGCGGTATTCAGTTAATCGAAGACAAAGGAAGATGAAATTTGTGCCACAAAGGGTTCAAGAAATTTGCATTCAAATAATGTTTTAAAATCAATTATTGTTTGAGATTAAATTAGTGAAATGAAAGCATGCTAGATCAGAAATTCGACGTGCGGCCCAATGTCAAAACCAAAAATTTAAAATCAACACAATGAAATGAAAATTGCGAGGAAAAGTACTTTTCGAATGAAAAAATTCAAATAAACATACATTGGTATTTGATAATAATTCTTTTATTTACTCAAAAAATGTTTTGGCTTTAACAAAACTTTTAAATATTTTATAGCGCGTTTTGTGACAAGTTGAAAAGTTAACTCGTAATAAAATGACGATGTCAGCGTGTAAGGCGGCGCAGCAGTAACTGATTTTGTAAAGACCATGAAATAAATCCTTAGCGGCTTTGGAAGGAAATGAAATTAACAAAATCGATAATAAGTAGTTAAACAGCATTGAAAATATTTGAACCAGTATGATGACAATAAGTGGAAAAAAGAAACTCCAAACGATATCAATGGGCGTCAAAATGCTGAACGACACATTTCGGCAAGACGGACGTTAGACAACAAGTAATACAGGGCAAGTTTGAAGCCGACAGATCGTTCGTACTAAGAATATATTAATAAAAAAAAACTAGAAATATATGTTGAATGTGCACTCAGGTTACTTGTTCAAAAATAATAATATTTTTTCTAAGACTTTTTCGGAAATAAAACGTAAATGTTATCATAAACGATGTGGAGGGTCTAGCAAAAACGTAAAACTGGAAATGTTCGACGTCGCTCATGGCGCCGCCTGACAAAACGTGTTGTTACTAATTATTCATTTTCTCGAGAAATAAATAAAGTACAGATTTGAATTTTTCAGTATTGTTTGCCAATGGGTCATTGAAGAAAACATAGAAGTCTAATGAAATTGCAGTGAACAGCTTATAAATTATGTGTCCTGTCTACACTATTTTGGGACAACCCTCGTACATTTATTTAAGTTTGATACCTTATGTGTTCAGAGTAATGGCTATCGTGTACAGCTCAGGTTAACAATGTAAACCCTAATCCTTATGTTGTTTAGGTCATCTGAGTCACTTATGTTCTTTATTGTCTTTATACATCGTCCTACATCGTTTATGGATAATTTAACATTTTGAGCTTAAAATCACAAAATCAATCGCTGCCCTTTTTGGTTTAAAGCATTTCTAGCATTAGACAATTGTAAATTGTCAAATGAATAACTTACCAACCACTGAGGCTTCATGAACATGCCTGAATATGCAAATTGGCCCTTTGATAAATATATTTTTCTCTAATCCCACATATGTGGAACAAATTCTAAATGCAAGGTTATAATGACAATGAAACCCTTTATCAAAACTGTGAAGTTCATTGTCTCATTGTCAGTGATTCAGACCATTTGTTGGGATCAATATAACCACTGGGTGAATATATATTATGAATCTTAGAAACAATCTTCTCCACTCTAATCTGAGTAACGAAAAGCTAATTGTTTGGTTTATGAATTGCTGATCAAACATTGTAAACTTCACGGTCCCTAAGTCAGTGGTTCAGGCCTTAAAGCTGGACAAATAGAAATTGTTCTTCTCTACTCCCATATACTATCAAGAAGAAATAAATGCATAATTATGATGTCTATAAAGCCATCTACCTACATTGTAAAACTCATGGTCCCATGGATTGAGTTCAAGTTTAAAGGATCAGCCAATAAAGCGATATCTTGATCATGTATTAAAGCTTTAAATTTCCACAGTAGTAGTAGATAAATTAACTGCATGATTATGATTTTCACGATGCCTTTTACATGTACCTATATTGTGAAATCAAACCTATTGTGAAAGACTCCTCTTTGATTAAAACTTTTCTCAAGTCTTAAAGAGAGGAAAGTAGGTATTCCAGGTAACGCTGACAATTTTCTTCAAGCCAGCGGTGATCGCAAATCTCGCTCTCTTGGCCGACGCCGTTGACTTGTTTGATGCTGCTCAGCATTTAATGTTTGAATATAGTTGACAATCTGTAAAATTCATAGCAACTGATTCAAAAGCTCAGGTCCTAAGGCTTGGCAGTGTTGTCAACAGGTTTAAATGTATTTAATCTTAAAAATATTCTTCTATACTTCCGCAGCAGGAAAAGATAAACATTAAGCCTTCTATCTATCTCATTTTTGAAATTCATTACCTATAGGCCAGGAGTTCACGCCCTTGGGTAGGGTAAATGACTAAATAGAAAATGGAAATAACCTATTGCTAAGAATTTATAATGTTTTAAAACACGAAATGTTCTATATGATTGCCTTAACACAAACAAGGAAGTTGATTTATGCATGCATTTGCTCCTCTAACTTGGTCAGATTAACTTGTCAAATTGTATTGCCACTTTGCTATACAGAACCCGCTTATAAAAGTAATGCCAAATGTACGTTGGCTGAATGCAAAATTACAATTGTTTAACATAATACTTATAATTCAATAATGAAAGGGAGCATGAAAATACACATGGAAAATTAAAGCTTTTCAATTTTTTAAATAATTGCTGAAAAAAATTCAAATTTATTATGCAAAATTTTCAAATGCATGCCTAAAACATCCTTAAGTAAAAGATGACCATGACGTTTGCTATCCCTGTAGAGTGCATGCTTTGCTTTAAGCAAAATGCGTTATGAATTCCGATTTCTTATATAACATAAAACAAACAAGAGGCCCAGGGGTCACATCGCTCACCTGAGCAACAATTGCAAAATTAGCATTACAGTATCAAAATATTTTGACAACTAAGTACAGTAGATCTTGCTAAAAAAATTGAAAATCTGCCAATTTTTATCCACCTCTTTTTTGGTAAATACCAAGCCCCTTTTGTTGTTGTACCTGTAAGAAGATTTTTCTCTATTCCTATATACAGCCCCCCCATTTCGTGGCCCCACTTTTCTCTAGGGAATCATGGTTTCATCAAACTTAAATCTGCATAACCTGTGCTTTCACACTAAGTACTGAGTTTAGGACCGAAAACTTTCCAAGAATAATTTTAAAGATTTTATCTATATATTCCTATGTAAAAATTCAAACCGCCATCACGGCCCCGCCCTACCACTAGGGACTGTGATTTTGCAAGCTTGAATTTACACTACCCAAGGATGCCTCTTCACAAATTAAAGCTTTTCTGGCCAAATAGTCTTTTAAAAAAAAGATGTTTAAAGATTTTTTCTATATATTCCTATGTAAAAATTCACACCCCATTGTGGCCTCACTATTATTTAAACAAGCTTGAATCTATACGATCTGGTGGTGCTTCAACTCAAATTTAGGCGTTCCTGGCCTAATAGTTTTGAGAAAAAGATTTTCTCTCTATATAAAAATTAAACTTGAATCTACACTACCTGAGGACGCTTCCATTTTAATTTGTGCTTTCCTGGCCTAATAGTTTATGAGAAGATTTTAAAAGATTTTCTCTATATATTCCTATGTAAAACTTGATCCCCCTATTGTGGCCCCTCACTACCCAGAGGATCCTTGATTTGAACAAAATTTAATCTACACTACCTGAGAATGCTTCCATTTTAATTTTAGCTTTTCTGGCCTGATAGATTTTGAGAAGAAGAGTTTTAAAGATTTTCTCTATATATTCCTATGTAAAACTTGATCCCCCTATTGTGGCCCCACCCTACCCCCAGGGACTATGATTTGAACAAACTTGAATCTACACTACCCGATAATGCTTCCATTTAAATGTGAGCTTTCCAGGCCTAATTGTTTCTGAGAAGAAGATTTTTAAAGATTTTCTCTATATATTCCTATGTAAAACTTGATCTTCCAATTGTGGCCCCACCCTACCCCCAGGGACTATGATTTGAACAAACTTGAATCTACACTACCTGAGAATGCTTCCATTTTAATTTTAGCTTTTCTGGCCTGATAGATTTTGAGAAGAAGAGTTTTAAAGATTTTCTCTATATATTCCTATGTAAAACTTGACCCCCCTATTGTGGCCCCTCCCTACCCCCGGGGACCATGATATGAACAAACTTGAATCTACACTACCTGAGAATGAATCTACACAAGTTTAAGCTTTTCAGGCCTAATAGTTTTTGAGAAGAAGATTTTTGAAAAATACCAACACATTTTCAATAATTCTAAATCATCTCCCCTTTAAAAAGGGCGTGGCCCTTCATTTAAACAATCGTGAATCCCCTTCACCTATTGGTGCTTTGTGCCAAATTTGGTGAAATCAGCCCAGTGGTTCTTGAGAAGAAGATGGAAATGTGAAAAGTTTACAACGACGATGACAACGCCGACGACGACGACAACGACGACGACGACGACAGACAACGGACAAATTGTAATCAGAAAAGCTCATATAATATATTGTCTCTTAATCTTGAAAAAAAACGTGCATTTACCTTTCTAGATTCAAAAATGAAGATAGGATTGGGACCCCTCTTGGGCTAATAATTCCAATTATCATCATATCTGTCTTGATTTGTGCGAGTCTACTGATTTACTTCAGGCACAAAAGAAACAAAAATAAAGGTGATTTTAAGAAATGTCAATTTTAACTTTTAAAGACTCGGAAAATACTTAAGATTAAAATTTTACCAAAATATTTCCAAATAAACATTTACTTTTTATTTATCAGTTTCATTAAGTAGTATTTTACTATTATTTTTTTTTAATTATGTGTTGTGGAGATCTTGACAATTCAATTGGTTAAATAACCTAGACATTATTTAAATCATGAATTTTATACTTGTTATTGACATATCGACGCATGGTTAACGTGTATTATTGTTACTCTCAAATTGTCATGTTGTGGATTTTGAATCACCTTTTCCATATGTTTGTCTTTCTATACTCTGTTCAATTGATATAATCTAGACACACATAAAAAAAACTAATGCATCAGTTGCTTATGTCATCTTTTAATGCAAGCGTTTATGGACCAGCTACAATGTATCGTAACAAACTTGCAGAGATCCCCATTTGCTACAAATTTGCTGTAGACTCTCTATAACTTTGATAAAATAATGCGTCGCCTGAAAAGCTGTAAAATTTATATATCCTTGCTGTGTTAACATATGCGCACTTAACGTTACACATTTTGTTTGAATAACTTTTAGTTTGCACTTTTTACTTGTATTGATCATTATTTAATCGTATATGATCACGTTAACGTTTATAGTGACATTAAAACAGATTTTCAGTGGATGATTGAGAATTGAAGTAGTACAAAATGAAATAGCATTTGTTTCTAATTTGAATTTGATATATTTTGATATTAAGCGCTATCTAACCAATGCAAGCATTTGTATTTGGCTGCACAGCAAAGAAATAGAGGATTTATTTTTAGCGCTTTGTTTTTTTTTTGGTACTAGACAAACATTTTTATGTTAATATCCACTTACAAAATTTAGTCACTCGCTGACGATTTGGCGACTTGAAAGGACTTGCCAGCCTTTAATTCACAAAATGCATAAATGCACATCAAAAGAGTTCGGCTTTCAGTACCTCAGTTGTTTGCTTAAACTTAAGTTTTCTATTAAAATGTTACTTAACATTTATGATTTAACAAAATGTTAGAATATTTTCCTTGTTCAGATAAAGACAAGATGTAATAAATCTTAAGCTAGTAACTAACATTACTTCATTGTGTTAATAATTCTTTTGTTTACTTTGATTTGAAAGATGAAATTCCAGTAAAAGCAAGGGCTGAAAAAATTTCACCGAATGGAATGGACCAAGAAAAAGGTTAAATATATGTATCAAAAATCTATTTTATGTTCTTTTTGTTAACCATATTGTCATCACAAAGGTTACCCTATCAACCGATTTGTTGTTTTTTTGTTGTTTTTTACTCCAATGCGTAATGATGTATGGAATATTCATGAAGTACAAAGCAATTTAGTGACTATACGTGATCAGACCACTATGTACATGTAAATCTTTGATTCTTACATAATTATAAATATTGCGGAAAAATAATAATAAATAAAAACCCGATGGTTCAAGTTAGCTTGTATGATCACTTAAATTTTGTCCGTCAGTATGTCTGTATGTACATTTAAGGTCTTCTTTTAGTAACTTCGATTTTACAAATTGTTATAAAACCATTTAAACATGGATCCTTAAGTTGCTACAAATGTAACTCATTGATGCAACTACTATTGAAATAAGCTATTTAAGGGTTGAACATGTATTTCATTATAGGAATCACTTTTAATTCCCTTTTAAAATACAACCATTTTTTAAAACTATTTGTTTTTGAAGAAAATAGTAATAAATTATAAATAAAACTTTTAAATCACTATTAAAGCACAGGTAGAAAGAAACAAAAATGCATGTCACCTTAATTTGTTTGCAAACGATTTTTGAATAAAAAATTAAAAGGATTCATATAAAGTACACGATCTATGCATTGATATAGACTCGCGTTTTTTACAATAAAGTATGACAACTAAGATTGTGAAACGAATGTAAGAATTTTCACTGCTGAGCAAGAGAAAAAAATGTTTCTCGCAAATTTACATGTACATACGGAATATTTTTTTAAAGATTTCATGATTTCTTAAAACACACACACACACACACACACACACACACACACACACACACACACACACACACACACACACACACACATATGAAATATTTCTTGCATTCAAAAATCGCTGCAAACAACAGCTTTTGATTCTTTTGAAATGTTGTTCAATAATGAGTAAAAAGTAATATTTATAACGTTAATAATAACCCCTAACTCATAATAATTAATAAGTTATAATAAAATAATAAATAGTTTTCAATTCTCAAGAACTACATCATTTTATAACACAATGTACTAGTTTCATATACCTTATATTAGTTTTTTCAATATTCGAGGAAAGATTAATTTTGAATTTATATTGCTTTAATCAGTTAACGTTAAACCAGCTGCTAACATTGGTTTTAAATAAGTAAATAAACTGCATTCATTATCAGCATCAAATATGTGAGTATTTATCATTTTTTATAAGACATGTGATTTCATATGTATATTGAAGATATTGATCCTTACAAAAATGAGAGTGAAAGTCTTCAACTGAAAGAAACATACACAGAAGAAGGTAAGATATGGACCATTTAGTAAAATAAAATCTAGGTTATGGCATCCATGAATCATGCCAAAGGCACAAAGAAACCCCGAAAATAACAAACAAGAACTGAGAAAGAAACAACACTAAATCTTGAGATTCTTTGGTTAATAACAACTGTATTCATAACCTCATAGTCAATGCAACTTATTTAAAGTTGAATCTAACAATTTAAAATTGCCATAATGTTAGATAAATATGATAACATCGTGTGTTTTTTTTTTGAAAATTCACTAGCGACGTATTTGTAATGTACGTACTTTTGAAGACTAAACATGAATCATAAACATAGTATCAGGAGTATGGCATATTTTCTGATATATACATTACCAATTAATCGGTAAATCGGGAATAATTAATAAGGCAATAGCAATGTGTGTTTTAGATTTCTAGTTTCGTATATATAGAAACTCGATCCCTTGGACTCAATGTCTCGTAACATCACAGTTTGAGAAAGTTGATAGCAAGTTTATTCAACTATTTGGTATAGAGCATGGCAACTTAGAAGTGTGGGTTGTACAGCATGAGCTTATTTCGTGTACTTTTAATGCATCAGGTTATTTGTGAATATCTTGGTTTTATCAGTTAAAATAGAGAAGTTAAAATTGTTACTTAGGGACTTCTTCACAACATTTGTTTTTCATTTGTTATTGGTTTCATTATCGATACATATATTTAATAATATAATGTATGTTTTATTTAAATTCTATAGATGATGCTCCAGAAATAAATGAAACAGAAATAATCTTAACAATGAAAACAGCTAAGGAATGATCCTAGCTATTGATGAGAGGTACAGCAACCCCTTGCTACTTTTCAGTGGATCCAATGCGAAGATGAACAAAGAATCTGAATATTTTAGATCTTTCATTAACAAATATTTTAAAAGGTTGCGGAATACTACTACCAAATAATTCAAACTTACACGTAAAAATGAACATTTGGGTATTGTGTACATCATTTTCTGTCCCGACCATACGAGTTTAACTTGCGGTTTACTTTACGTGCATTGCTGTGTTGAAAATAAGCCTAATTCTTTAATGGTGTATATATGAAACAAGTGAAAAGCTGTCAATGTGACAGCAAACCCGGTTTTCTTTTATGTGAACTGTATCCACAATCCATGTCAACCATGAATTGATAAACACTACCTACCGTATCCAGTGAAATGGAGAACCCTATATGTATAATTGATCTGCAAAAGAACAACATCTTATCTTGAAAACTTTATGAGGAGTTATCCGTACTATAGGGGTACCCTATATGCAATATTTTGCTAAAAATGACTAAGTTCAACAGTTGGTATTTTATTTATAAATTACCAGAAATCAAAATCCTAGCAATATGCACACCTCCAATATAGGTACAATTGATCTGCAAAAGAACAACTTCCTATCTTGAAAACTGCAGAAGGAGTTATTCGTACAATAAGGGTACCCTTTTGGCAGCCGTCCGCCCACCTGCCCGCCATTTTCACCATTTTAATAACCGGATTGGAAACCAGGTTTAAAAAAAGACTAAAGTTTTGTTCACTTAACTTTATTTTTGTAAATAGGTATGAATTGTAGCACCTGCTAATGTTGCATTTCGTAAATGTTATATTGTGCATATAATAACATGTTCATGCTTTTAGTTATATTCATTTGTTTCTTGTTTTTATTTTCACCTCTTTATACTTTTGTGGTTAAATTTCATGTACATTCATTTACTAAAATAAAACAAAATAATCTTCACATATCTGACTTACATGTTGGATTTTTCAAATTTATTCATTGAGTGTCTAAGTTTAGAGTTGGAATTTTTAACTTTAAAGGGGAATTTTTAACCTTTAAGTTGGAATTACCAGCTCTAGTTTTGTATTTTCTAATTTTAAAATTGGATTTTCCAGCTTTTTAATTTTTACTGATTTCCTGTAAATAAAACAAGTGGTCAATTGCAGGTAAACAGTGCATTAAACTCACAGCTGTATTCGTCTAAACTAGAAGTTTTCACATAAATAAGATTAAACCGTATACATGTATAGTATCAGACATCATAAAAAAGAAAATAATGAAAAACAACGTTTGTTTAATGGGTGATACCCCAATGAACCCCAATGATACCTCAATGAACCCCAATGATACCCCAATGAACCCCAATGATACCCCAATGAACTTTGAAATACCCAAATGATACTAAGTATGTTCATAATTGATACACTTAATGAATTTTATGTAACAACATGTTACACAAATGAAATTTCAACTACGTGCCGTTTTTTCACCGATAGGGCCATATCTTGTAATGGGAAATGATTAGAATATTTTAAGCTAAAATTTGACTCAAAGATTGTGACCTATAATTATGTCCTGATGTGAGCTTTGGTCATTTGTGCTAGTTCAACATAACTTTAAGAAAAAAAAGACGTATCGATTCTTTTCCATTAGAGAAAGACTTCAGTTTTGATATTTTCATTTGTGACCTTGCTCGCAGTACCTCAAGTTTCGTAAAAAAAAACACCAAACATGATCAAAGTACGTTGTATAGATGTATTAAATTATACAAAACATATCCCCAATATTAATAACACAAGGCACCTTTAACGTGTCGGGTCTAATGTATAGATACTAAGCCAGTAAATTGAATAAATAGAGCACTGAAAATGGTTAACAACGCGGATTTTCACAATTTCAATTTTTCGTGTCGCTAGCCATTTTTAGTGCTTTATATACGAGCGGACCCATATACGAGGGTTTTTCAGTAATTATTGAGACATGTTCTCTTATTCGTTTAGGAACAAAGATTAACCCTTGAAATTTCACAAAAATCGAAATAAGGATAAAGTTTATTGATGTGAAAAGTTTTCTGTCTACGGCATGATAAGATCATCCCTAGTTAGCTGTTCAACGTGCCTTGGACCAGTGACCCGGCGCAAGTTCTGCAAATTTTTCGCAACGTCATTTTAACGCTTCTCATTGCTCCTGTGTTTTAAACACCTTACAAACGAACAGAAAGAAGACTTGTTCTTTATTTCTCATCTTTTGTTTTCATTTCAAGATGTCATCATTTACATTTTCTCTCATTCTTGAATTTTTGTGGAAAAAATTTCGGGTTATTTTTAAACAAAAGTCAAATTACTGTAAATGTCTCCTTCAGTCATTTTGTACATACATGCAATTATTTTAGAACTGTTGACAAAGGTTATCGTGTAAAAATGCTTGATATTTAGTCCCTTTGTTTTAATTCTATTAAAACCATCAGGAAAAAAAATATATGACGAACTGAAGCTCTCTATCCCTTGTCATCGTATAGTTTTTGTTTAAAGCCTGTCTCACACAGAACACACGGCTTATACGGTTGGCCACCCGTGTAAACCGTACATACAACCGAACCAACCGTGGCCTTATCCGACTTACACTCGGGCCATTCGAGTGTATCCGTGAAAGCCGTGTATGATTTTTTAAACTTTTAAAAAACTGGCACGGGTGCCATGTCCGTGTATGATCATATTAGCGATCGTACAAGACCGTGTGAGACCGTACAAGACCGTATATACAACCGCACATGAATCTCCATTCCACGAGTGAGCTCAACCGGGTCAATATCGTATATAAATCGCATGGAATCGTGTGAAACCGTTCCCAAGTCCTACAATCAACACCCGGATTAACACTCGAATGTCACACGATCACCGTACGATTCACACGAGTGTACACACGGTTTTATACGACCAATACGGTTTCATACGATTGCCATACGACCAATACGGTTCAAGTACGAATTATACATGGTCAAGTACGACCAGACACGGCCTCTACGTCTGTACAAAGCTCGTGTATGATCATACAGCACTCGAACACAACAGAAAACACAACTACCTGCTGACACCTTAAAACAACAGAGTACTTGCTACGTAATGCCTTCAAAGAAGAAGAAGGTCCCCAAAAGAATCCCCACCATGGAAGATTCTCCAAGAGAGAATACAAAAAGGGCCACCAAGGCCCTCCGACCACTTCAACCTGTTGACCCTGTCGACCCTGATGAGCTGAAGGACCCACTGACACTACCTGACGAGATACCCAAAGATGCAGACCTGGCCAAAATAATCTCAATGTCTATCAGTCTTATCATGATTTCTAATTCCCTTATTCTGTCATCTGCCATTTTTATAACTTCTCTGTTGAAAATTCGAAAATATATGAAGCCAAGCCACCAAAACGAGTCAATTTATATCAAAACATACACAACTGTGTGATAATTCGAGCATAACTCGAACAAAAGTCGGTGGGACCGTATGTAAACCCTGTAAATGTCCAGTTAATCGAGTAAAAGTCGTGTTTAATTGTACTAGGCCGTAACAGACCGTACTAGACCGTACTTGGAACCGTACAACAATCGTATGAAAATCGTTTGCAAATCGTGTTCAAACCGTGACAAACCTTGCTTGACCGAGTATATCCGTGCTTTGTTCGTACATACTCGTGCTACATTCGAGTCTAAATCGTACCAACTCATCCCCAGGCACGGTTGGAGCTCAATACTCGTACCAGTCAACCCGTGTATAACCGAGTATACCGTATTGGAACCGTGTGCCCAACCATGTTCTGTGTGAGACAGGCTTAAGCAATTGCTTGGCCTTAAAAGGTCTTCTTCTGATATTTCAACCAGTTTGAAGTATATTCGCTGCGCCGCCTTGACGTCAAAATTCAATGTAAAGTCGTCAGATTTCTATTGCTTGGTAAATATATTTGTACCATATTCCTATTTCAACTCAAACATCAGTGAAACTTGGTCAAAAGGTAGTCGCAAAAATTGTAAAATAACATATATTATTTGATTTCTTATAACATTAACTGTAGGTGTACGGTCACTTAGAAAGGGGATGTTCAAGTTTTTAATCTTCAAATCCTGGATCCGCCCGGCCATGGAAGTTGACGTCGACTTTTAAGGTCAAGATATTAATATAGTAAATGATTCCCGAGAATCTTTTTTGGTGCTGGAACCATTATGACGTCATAATTGATTTGAGGAATCTTTTCCCGGATTTTACGGCTTTAAAGTAATTATGTAGAAAATAAAATTTTGACATTCAATATTAAATCACGGGAAAAGTAATCCCGGTACCTATATTCAATTTGACATCATTTTAAAGAGGAGGTCAAGAGCTCGTTCAATGCCGTTTTTGGAGAGACTGTAGGCATTCTATATATAAATGGACAAAACTCCTAGATATGTTGCTTTTATCCTTCATACTTCATAGAAAATGGTTGTTTAAAACAAGATGTTTATTGCGCTTACCAAAAATCTAAGCCCCGGTACACCCTATGAAACAAAGATATTGTTATGAAGCATCATTAAAAGAATTTATATCTTGAATTTCATGAACCTGTAGGCACCTTTCATTTACTAGATCTTGACCTTAAAAAAATTTTACGACATGCAGTCGGAGATCGGAGTTGAACGTCGCATACCGAACTGTACGTCATAATAGCCAATGCTTAGTGGAAAGGGGTGCGTAATAACAATTGAAGATTGTCGGTGGGGTGTGTATAAATTTTCATGAACGCGGATGTTTAAGGCGAGCTAACAATTGGACTGATACTTTTGATCAAGCAAATCTGATGCAAATAAACACGCATACGCTAGCGTTTAATAATTTCATTTTTATACCATTACAGACATCGTCCCAATTCAAGAGTTTCTGATCCGCTCCGCTATAATTGATTGCGCCCATGAGAAAAGGGTGCTTATGGCATTTTTCCACATTTTTAGATTTTTACAAAATTGAATTAAACACATCTCAAAGTTGTCAAATCTAAAATTTTATGGCTATACGCTAATTCTTAGTAGAGTTTTTTCCCATTTAGAGTGATGCTATTTCATAAGGAAAATCACGACGTCGTGTTTCACATACGCAACGTCAACAGTTTTCAAAGTAAAGGTTATCGATCATTACTGTGAATTAGTCATTTAATAAACGTAAAATACAGCACTTTGTTATCAGAATCTTATCACATTGTTGCATATAGTTATATGCTTGCATCTATGTTATTCATTTATTTTAAAAACAAAGGTTTGTTTTTATTGTTTTTTTAAAATCATAAATACCCCGGTAAAATGTTTCTACTGACAGCGTAGTTGTCTGCCAGTGAAAAGCGATTTTTCAAAAAGAAAAGAAAAAAAGAAACGGCGGTTGTTTAGTTTCAGTTTCTTTTGGGATATCAACGAGAAACCATTAAGTGGAGTAATCTATGTGAACGTATTTCATTTACATAAACACTGTCGTTTCCATATAAACAATGAATAGCTAAAACAGAATAGTCGCTTTTGTTCCTTTAAATAAACAACATATACGATTTTCGTGACATTATTAAATATGTCATCTTTTAAACTTGAACTTTGAAAACAATATCAGAAGTCCCGTATCATACAATTGTGTTTATTCATGATCCATTGTACAATTATACATGTAGTAGCAGCATTGAACTATTCTTCTGAAGTTTTAGAAATTATTTTAGAAGTAACTAGACTTTAACCTGTGCATTCACATATAAACACAATTAAAAAGTAGTTAATCTACCACTGCCGGGACCATGCCCTTTACACCACCCTTTCTGTTCAAAAGATTTTTCCATTCGACCTAATGCAGAATTTATGGAAAAGAGTGCCCTTTCCCTGGATCGGATGGTATTCACCCCCTTCCAATACTGATAAATTTCACATAATACAAAATGGTTTTGTGTGTATGTGGAATATTTTTACTTTCGATTCGATCACTTCTAGACACATTTTTAAAGCGCTAAGCATAGCTGCAGCGCTTTTTTGTCGCCAGATTTCTAAACATACTTTCACTTTCGTTTTCGCGTTTCCTATATACCGCCACCTACTGGCGGATGCTGGAGAAGTCGTATCATGGAGAAGTGGTACTCTGGAAATATCATAACTATGCAGTAGGGAGAACTTAATTATCTTCAAGTTATCCTGCATGCAGATGCATTTGTTCTACCAGTATTAAATTAAAAAAACAAATGATCTCGATTCCCTGAAATTGCTAGAAGTTTAATATCAAGCATTTTTAAACATGTTTTAAGGCAGATTGTTATATTGTAAATTGTAAATTTTGACTTTACAGTCAAATGGATAAATCATTCTATGCTTCAAAATAAAGATACACTTACATTTATTGCGAAATGCTTTTATCATGTTTATTATGATTTTTTAAAAAGTCATCAGCGTTTTGTTTTTACTGTAACACGACAGCATGCATTAATCATTAAAAAAAATTACGCATTCTATAACCGAGACATATCCAAATTCTACATCATTTCAGATTTCTGAGTAAGTGCATTTTTCTCAGTTACTAACAATATGATTCTTTACATGTATTTTC
Source organism: Magallana gigas (assembly GCF_963853765.1). Classification (NCBI taxonomy): domain Eukaryota; kingdom Metazoa; phylum Mollusca; class Bivalvia; order Ostreida; family Ostreidae; genus Magallana; species Magallana gigas. Next base: position 32,373,987 of record NC_088861.1, read on the forward strand.
ATATCAATCGATATATTTTTAACACTTTCTTCCCGACTTAGCGCTTTTCAGTACTTTAAGTACTTTGATTTCAAACTACCGTGATTGTTTTTCCACAACAGTTAATAAGCCCCCCCCCCCCCCCCGTGCTTACACATTTCGGGCGTGCCCACACATGAAAAACAACATCCGGACACTTACTATTCCACGGCAAATATGTAGATTAGTATTATAGAGAAAACACGCAGTTTGCAGAGATTGATTCCGTGTTTTGAATGTACACATGTATATTTCACCTTTAGTTTTAGATAACTCTCAACCGTTCATTACCCATAACCCAAAGCTTCTGCATGCATTTAAATACACCGTCAGTGCGCTGTGATTAGTCTCTAAGTATCCTACATTCCAAAATCATTTGTAAATCTTACACACTTATATTTACATTCTACTGTGTTTTTCCATTAAATTCCGTGATATTTAAATGCCTCTAAATGCAACACCTATTCACTGCGTATGAATTTACGAGTAATTTACATAAGTAGTTCTCAAACAGTGATTTCTATGTTATCAGTTAAAAAATGTATTTCATGAATGTTGTAAAAACACCATGTTTTATAATTATTCAACAAAAAAGTTGACTTTATTGTTAAAAGCAACATTTCAAGAGTTATTAATCATGAATTATATTTTCATGCTCGTCGATCTTATGGCAACAGTCTATGTGAAAACCAGTTTAAACCGGTTTTACAAACAGCTGTTCTTGCTGTTACTTATTCACTCCCTCCGTGATCTGCAATTTATATCGATTTATTTAAGTAAACAAATGATTTCTTCAGTAAGGGAATGTAAATATAAGCATTAAATGATTTATCTTTGACGTCGTCGTGTCAATAACTGCCGTCAGGTGAGCAGACAAATTATCATAACGCGCTAACGCGCGTTATTCAATTTGTCTGCACACCTGACGGCAATTATTGACACGACGACGTCAAAAATAAGTCATTCAATGCTATAAAATCAGTAAAATAATTTTATGAATCCACTCCATCGACTAAAATAAATGTGAAAATAAAATTCAGGTTCGGACGGGATCGTGAAACTGTCTGAATTCTCAAGTTCTTCAGTAATGGTCAGAAGAAAATGTCCGTCATCAAGTTTTAAGATTTGTCTTGACGATTGCAAAGTTATTGATTTATTAATGCTAATTGAATTAAAAAATAAGTCCCGATATAAAACATGAGGTAGGTTCAACGTTTTTGATATTAAACATTTTCGATCATGATTTATCGGTATTAAAGTAGAAAAGAGCGAGTTGTTAATTTTATATATGGTAGTAAAAATATGTTTTAATTATGATGTCAAACATTTTTTGCAATACATTATCACTAAATACCTATGTTTGGAAAAATATTCCGAACTCTTGTTTCACCGTAGGTACCGACAAGAAAACATTTCCCCCTTTTTTAAGCATACTGCGTGCGTCGTCGTAAAGAATCTTGGTTTTTTTAAATTTTTATTTAGAAATCAGGTTGGAGTTAACCTGTAATTATATAATAGGAGTCACGTCATGACTATTTTGTTGTTCTGTCTCTTTATTTAAATTTATAACTTGAAATAGGAAGTTTTAATTTGAGTATGATTACATCATTTCTGAATCATTCGACTGTTTAACACCTTTTAAACATATACAACAGTATTAAAAACAAAATCGACGTAATAAGGACAGAATTACAATCAAAATTTAATATTAACATAGCAATTTTCAATTTAAAAAAATAGAATAAATCGTCTGTTTAAAGCATCCTTTTTAACAAAAACACGGCCGATAGGAACATTAAGTGGTGTTTTGATTAAGTTGTACATTGAGTTAACTTCTCTGTTTTTATTTACATCCACCAAGTATGATTCCCTCTATTTCTGAAGAAAATTAATTGTAATTCAAATCTCTGTAGAAACTGACAGGACTGAAATCTACATTCGATTATCGATTGGTCGAAACATTAATCGACTAGCTTTAGAAAAATCCTCGACTACACGAAAGATTCATGATGATTTTAGACTCAACCTCCCACTTAATATGACGTAGCGTTTCCGTTTATTTAACGTATTGATGTACATTAACAATAATAAAGTTAATTTTACTTTTTCTTTACGACCAATTCATTAATCTGTAAAAAGAAGGATGTAAATATAAACAATAAAATACTTTCATTGATGATTCATGTAGGTTATGACGGTAGCGATCATCACAGAAAAAAATTACATAACCCGCTAGGGCGTGTTATGTTAATTTTTATTTATTTATTTATTGCAATGTTGCCATCTTCACATCGTGCATTACTTACCAGAGAAAGCATTTCATTGTTTGATTCGCGATAATTACACACACCCATTTTTGCCCCTCCAATTCATTAAAAAACCAGGAGTAAATCATACTTGTAGCTCTATAGAAACGTACAGAGCTGAAATCCTCACGATCTACTTCTAGACATTAAATCAATCGGTCGAAAAAAAATCGTGGACAGAGGTACAAATAATATGAGGGGAAAATAAGATTTAGCGCCTTTTCAACAAATTCCCATATGGACTTCTAAAGAAAATTGATAACATTGAAGACTATTGAAGGAACATTGAAGGAAATCGGGGACGCTAATTTTTTTATTTAAAGATAATTGATATACCAGTAAAACTTCATGCAGGAAATTTCATCAAAATAAATAGGGTAGAGATAATTAGACCTGGTCTCGTTAAGAATTAAAACAATGAATTGAGTTTTTTATGGGCATATCAGATTCATTTTGTACATGTAAATGCAGCGTTCCTAACATTAAGATGTGCAAGGAAACACAAACACATGTTATCTAAACTAAGGACAAATTAAACAATACAAGTGTTTACCGGATCGGTGACATGGGTGCAGAACTGCAGACTTTAATTCTCTTATTTCTAAAAAGTTTTTTTTACTGTGATATTTTCAGCTAGCTGGTTCAACCAGAAATTTTTCTAGTTACTGCATTTGTGTAATCTATCAGGAAGAGTGTTTATTGTACATGCAGCGTACATTAAAAAGTCGTACATCGTTAAAACAATACCGACAACGGTACTTACTGAATAAAGACGATACAAATACATGTATTTGTTAGGTTCATTTTTTTTTTGCTTTCTTAATCCACGCACTTTAAGCGTAGATTCCTATTTAAACACGATGAATTAATATCCGTGTCAAATCGCGAGAAGTGCATCTTGCGAATTTTACAATCTCGCTTTTATTTCTGGACATATGTATTAACCTAATAATTAAACGTGTACTATGATAAAAAATCGACATTCGCGATTTTATGTTCTAGCGATTTGATGGAAAACTGCTGAATTGCGGAATTAATTAAGAACCTGCGTAAAAAAAGGAATAAACAGTATGTGCATGGTCTGAATATTTGAAATAAGATTTTTTTAAATTAGATGTAATTGGTGTAAATATGTTAATATCAATGCGCTGTATAAAAAAAAAAGAAAAGAAAAAGGTGAAGCACCTAAAATTTATAAAATATTTCTATAATTCTTCTCCAAATCATAGCCAAGTTGGAGCATTAAGCTCAGATCGGGAAAAACAGAAATGCATGTAGTTCATTAAATTTGTGTTCAAAGGAAGTATGATAAGAGATGATTTATAATGATGTGAAAATTAGATTTAAAAAAAAGGTATAAAAACTAAACGCGATGAAAATGACGCGTTATAAAATTTACGCTTTTCAGACGACGTTATGACGTAACGTCATATGTTTGTGACGTTATTTCTCTGTTTTGTAAAAAATGCCATTAGCAACCTTTTCTCATGGGCGCAATCATATATAAACCGATTTTTGAGAAGCTTTGCGGATCAGAAACCCTTGAATTGGGAAGATGCACGGCAGATTGGTAGTTAATACTTATACTTTAGTTGTAAACAATGAACAGATTGTATTCTACGTCTTCACGAATAAATGATGAATGGAGAAAAAGGAAAGTTGAATGAGATAACCCCCTCTCTCCCCAATTGCTTTTTAATTTTGCTCCCCAATTGCTTTAAATTCTTATTTGGGACAGTAATAAATAATTATAGAGAAATTTGACATTGGAACAAATTGTATATATCATCCATTTCAGTGTTTAAAACCCTGCCAGCTCCTCTAAATATTCAGCCATGGTTTGGATTTTTTATTTTAATTGTAAAGAATAGTTTTTAAAAAAGAATTAAGAAAACTTTCGGTCAAAAGTGAACAAAAACAAAAAGGAAAAAAAGCCCCTTGATATTAATTATATACATGTCCGGTGTTTATTCACATGCTTGCGCGGAAGATCTTTTAACTATGCACACATTTAGTTTCATTGGGGTATTAATGTTTCAAAGTTCATTAGGGTATCATTGGGATATCATTTGGTATCATAGGGGTATCATTAGGTGTATTTGGGTATCATTGGGGTAACATTGGGGTATCATTGGGGTTCATTGGGGTATCATTGGGGTTCATTGGGGTAAAAAGACGCACCCAACAAACACCGTTGTTTAATATGTAAAGCAAGAGGTAGTCATAAATAAATTGCAGTATAAAAATAAAACCTCAAAAGACAACTTAGTCAAAACAAAGCTTTGCAGTTGGCATATTTTATTCGTATCTTTATTATTCAAATGGCATCCATAAAAATCAATTGCTAGCATTAAACAACATCAGTCTGAAAAAAAAACAAAAAAAAAACAAACTATTGTTTTACCGAGAGAAAAAAAAATTAAAAAATCGAACTTAAAAGTAAAAATATATATATATATATATATACCTAATGATGCAAATAAACCAAATGATGCCTGCACCAGAGTTACTGCTTACATCTACACTACTATATTAAAATGATAGAATCGAATTTTTGGGCTTTAATACAGAGAAATTGTAAGAGTACTGTCTTTTGTTTTCCATATTTTAAACATAGTTGGTATCTGAAGATTACCAATTTTTTTTTCATAGTCAAGCTTCGCTAATTAAAAATCAACGAAAATTCTTTAAAAAAATCCGGAAATCATCTGGATTTTTTGGATTTTACAATCTTGCGCATGCGCATCACATTCACGCTAAATCACGGGAGGCTCTTTAGTTTATGGTTTTTACATTATCACATTTGGATGGATAACCTCAGAAACGGTGTTACAAATACGTGTAAATTTTGATTGAAAAGTTACAAATTATGTTCATCAAAGGAAATAAGGGAGATAGCTCTAACTCAATGCTTTTAATATGAAACATCCCGAGGGTTCCGAATGTCAACATGATGTGTAAATTCGAAGCGAGTAGAAATCGTTGGTGAAACAGTGTTGAAATCTTCATTAATATAAATTAAATATTTAGATGAAAGGTATTTACAGCCTCAAAATAGTTTGTAATGAATAAAGTAACTGTCATTTTCAATGCAGCTTCATTAATTAATTAAGTTTTAACTGTGATGAAGGTCTGTTCCGAGACACAGGTTATTCTAACTAAGCAGAGTGTAGTGAAATTAATAGCATTATTGTAAGCTTAAAGCTTAGGTGTGTCAACACAAAACGGTGTGTCGATGTATCTATTTCGTAAATGGCCGATATCATATGCAATGTCAACCCGTGCAAAGTCTAGTTTTTGGTATTTCAATACGTGTGATTTGATGTCCATAAAATATAATTGAATTTTATTTGATTTGTAATAAACGAAACACTAAAAGCGTACATTCATTTTTGATAAACTAGTCCGAAATAGCAAAAATTGAGAGTTAGGTGGTACACGTTTTGGCGGATCCAAGTAGGTGGGAATTTACATTAAAATGACATTGAACGATTGCGTAAAGACTGAATAAATAATCTGGGAACTTATAAAGATATGACAAACGTTCAATAAATAAATTCAGCAATTAATTTGTTTCTTCAATGCGCCATTTTATTTTTGATGGATATATTGAACTCATTCGCTTCCGTAGCACGAACTCTGGTGATATAATTTAATAGTACTCTCCAAAACAGGGTACATGTAACTACGAACGCAGGTTTACTAATGCATTCATCATGCATCGAGCAGACACCTTGGATCAAACATCTTGGTTTACATATACTACAAAAAAATTTGATTCGATTTTAGATTTGATAGGAACGCATATTGACTATAACAGCAGGGCGGAAACAGTATGGCGAGTCGACAATCGGGCACATACTTTGGATCAGACAACTTGGTTTAAAATATGCAAATAAATATGCGTACACAAGCGTTTTTATTTTGATTCATTTTTATACCACGGTAGATTGGTAGTAAATTAAACATTTTTATATTAATTAGTATATGAAATCAATGATCTAAGCAGACCGTGTTCTACGTCTATATTTCACACAGAGACTTTCTCTGTTTGTGAATATGATTAAGTTGGGGAATAGCTTGGTAGGATGCCACTCGGCTTTCTACTGGTTGCTAATGGAAAAGAGAAACAATTCCGTAAAATTAAAACAAGTTCTTTATTCTTTAGACGTCGGATGGAAAGTGAATTAAGTAAATTCACCAACCATCCGGCTTAATTTGGAATTGCTCTCATTGACCAATCAGGATACTTGATTTAAATGCTAGCGGGCTAATTTCACAGAATTTCTTCTACGAGCTGACACTGATTACTAAAGGCCAAAAAGGTGATATAGTCAATTAGATGAATTTCGATGTACGTATGATAACAAAGAGAAGATTAAGTAAAGCCGAAATGAGTAAATAAGTTTTCTGACGTAATGAAAATAGAATAATCTTCGCGAGTCGCTAAAGTGTCGCTCTGATAACACCAAGAATTTATCTTCAAAGGTTTGCCTGAACGAGGAATTTGTCAGTTTATTTAACAAATTAACTTATTGTCCGACAATCTGTCGTAACTAAATAATTTCCAGAAAAGTGTCAAATTGTTTAGATGCCATGGTTATACAATTAAAAAGTAAAACGCTACCAATAAATTTCCTCGATTAAGAAATAAAGTTTAACTTTTAACAGTGAGAAAAAAAACAAAGCATTTAAAATAAGTAAAATTTAAATGATTTTGAAAGAAAAATTGTAACTCTAAAATGCTAAAAATAGAAAAATTAACTTGTGCTGAGTTAACACTCAGAAATTATAACCTGTTACATTAAAGTTTTAAAATTCAGAGAATTTAAAACTATCTATAACAATTTCCCCCCTTGCCTAAATTGTTATAGATAGTTTTAAATTCTCTGAATTTTAAAACTTTAATGTAACATATATAATCAAATGATGTAGGCATAAAAGCGTAAAACGGGGAAATTGAACGGAGGGATGACTCCTTACTAATTTCTTTTCAAAAGTCTTTTATCTGAAAACCATATTTAGGACTGATTCAAATTTTAGCGAAATTTGGCATAAAGGACATTATTTAGAAATACAAGGACTAAATACACTCTAACTGGTGAGATGAGATACAAAATAGTATGTTATTTTTCCACTCAGCTGCAAGAATAAGGGCCATGTATATATCGTATATATCATTAATTTCAGTCTGCTTGTTCCTCTAAATATACAGCCTTGTAGTTGTTTTTTTTTTAACTTTAAAGAGACCAAGACACGACTTAAAATGACAGTTATAGATTTAACTTTTTATGTTGAAAATTGTTTACTTGTGCATTTTGAATAGCTGAGCATTTAAATGTTAAAAGTCAAGTTACATGCGTTACAGAGGTCAGAATCATTGTTATGTAAACAAATAATCAAAAATATAGAAATTTTTCATTTGTTTGACAAAACGATTCGTGTCAAACAGACAAACTCATTTAATTTGTACATAAATAATATAATTAAAAGCAGCATTTGATTAAAACGAATACCATTACCACACATATGTAAACAATGACAAGACTTGGGCTTTATTTACAATTACAAGACTCTGGCTTTGTTTACAATGACCAGACTCGGGCTTTGTTTACAATGACAATACTCTGGCATTACAATAATAAGACTCGGGCTTTGTTTACTATGACCAGATTTGGGCTTTGTTTACAATGACAAGACTCGGGCTTTGTTTACAATGACCAGACTCGGGCTTTGTTTACATGACAAAGAATTTTGAACTTTGTGTCATGTTTGTAACTCAATAATTGACTTTCAAATTTTGATGAATCATTAGAAATACCTATAGTAAAGTGCAAAACAAATCCGGATTTTTCTTGTTATATCGTATGCATGCATATTATTTAAAACATATAATTTCTTTCAAAAAATTTTCACATCGACAAATGAATAGGGTGCTTTTAGAGTTATTCCCCTTGTATCTATGTGATGTCACGTGAAGACGATTTCAGCAGACGATAAGCTTCCGGGCTTCAGTGATGTCAGAAATTGACAACAGAAAACGTCTTCTTAATCTTTATGAAAGCGGAATCACTTCAGCACAAAAACTGTGTGAAATAACAAACATACCAAGGACTACAGTGTATGACAATTTGAAAAGATTTTGTGAAGGGAAGTTCGAGATACGGTGTCCGGGATCTGGCAGGAGGAACATTTTTGACGTGAATGACAACAGACGGGCTGAACAACTTGCTGCTTCTCATCTGCAATGGTCAGCACAGCAAATTGCCAATGAATGTGCAAGAAGAGGATCAGCTTTAGTGTCAAAATGGACTATGGGCCGGACTCTTGCTCGCAGTAATTATTTTAAATCTGTGCCGTAAAAGGTACCACTAACGACCGCAGAGCACAAGCGTAAAAGAGTGGCATGGTGTATCGCTCATTAGAATTACAATTTTGATAATGTGATTTTTACGGACGAAAGTCGATTTCAGTTCTACATATGTACTCGGAAAAGGTGGGCAAAATTTGACATTGTCAAAAAATGGTGCCGAAGATCTCACCAGCTAATACGGTGTGGGGTGGAATAAGCAAATTGGGGTTAACTCAACTTGTTTCTGTGAATGGAAATATATCCGTTAACAAGTACTGTGAAATTTTAGGGGAGGGATTGCTGTTGTCTATTGTGACAAACGATTTACCGTATGTTTTACAACAGGACAACGCTATACCGCACACAGCAGCCTATACCCGTGGCTTGTTCACACAGAATCACGTGACCGTAATGGAATGGCCTGCCGCTTTCCCGGATTTAAATCCGATAGAAAATTTTTGGCAGATCATAAATGATCGTGTGGAAAAAATTCAGCCAGTAAATATCACAGACTGGAAAGTTACTATCATGAAAACAAGGATAAGTCTGGATCAGAACTATATAGACAGTTTATTAGACAGTATGCAACGACGCATCGCTCAGTGTATAATAGAGCGACACGGGGGTCTGACTGATTATTAACTTTACGTATTTTAAACTCAGTGGTTCTATATTCATTGTTTTCTTTCAAAATGATGATATTGTTGCAAATTGAACAATGAAACTACTTAAATTGAAATCCGGATTTTTTTGCACTTTACTATATATTTACCAGTCTAGAAACTAAAAATGGAAAACATTAAATTTAATAATTTTGAGCTCCAATCGTGTCTAAATCCCTTTGAATAATATGTAAAAAAAACTATGAATAAAAATACAGTTCGGATACAGTATATACAAAACTGAAGAAAAAAATATGGTTCTACATATTAAACATTGTATCATATCAATGCGTAAAGGTGTTAATTTCCGCGCTTGCAAGTGATATCTTCTAATCTAATGTTTAAGTTGGAGTTTCCAAAATTCATGTTGAAAGTTCCAAGAAAGTTCAAGATTAAAATGGAGCATTCCAACTTTAAAAAAGTTTTTTTTATATCTTTTATTAAAATCAACATTCATTACAAACAATACATATTTTGCTTATTTTGATACATATATCGTATAAATATAACTTCTGCGCAATTATCGTATAGTTTTACAAACATTAAATATATTGTATATAAATTTATTAAACACTATAATAATAGGTTTTCCTCATAAACAATACATATGTTTATCAAATATATTTGTAATTCATAAACTATTTTGAAATAATAGAGACTTTCCAACATTTTTATAAAAATCGTTTTTATTTTTACCAATACTGGTGATTATTATATGTCCATTCTGGGGGAAAAGTGTATCTTTAAGTTTGTGCCTTAGGTCTTTCTCTGTGAATTTTACATTTCATTTTATATTTATATATAGTAAAACTTATGAATAAAAAGTTATTAAAAAAGCAAATTGTCTCGCCAATTTCTTTGTAAAGACAACAGTTTTCCATGTGATGTCAAATTTTGTTGAATTGTTTATTGTCTCACAAAAATGTTTTACAATTTTGGAATCATACACAAGGTGTTTTATATCTTCGTTGACATTGAACACTTCGCACAATGGAGAGACAGCTTTGTTTCATTTACTGACACATAAATTATTGTTTAATATACCATGACGGAGTTTGTAATTAAATTCTAAAATTCTATTTTTTCAAAGATTTTTTTGATTATTTCAACATTCCCATTTTCCAATCGATATAGTGTGTCGTTAAAAACATTTCAACATCTATTTTCATACATTGGTTTATGAAACTTTGTCAATATACAAGGAATAATCAAAAGAATTTTTAACATTGTTAACTGAATTTACGATATTGTTTCTAAATAAAAAAGAAACACATAGTTTGATTCTGACGTATTTTGAATAGCTACAGTCAAATGTTTCTTTATATACTTTAAATACTATTCTTAGCATCATATATTCACATAAAATACTGTTTTTAAACCAGTTTTCGTGTAAAGTAATCAATTTCATACAACTCTCAATTTTAATCAAAATATCTTTAACATACAAAATTCGACTTCGTCTTTAAAAAGGAAGAGTTTGTTGTTCCATATAAATTGACTCAGCAATTCATCTCTATTAAGCGTATATACATTTTTTACATGTATTAAAAGCTGATAATAAATTTCTCTAAAAAGCAGGAAGTTTTGGCATTTTGAAAAATGTTGATTCCAAAAATTTTATTCCGTTGTTTTTAAAATGTCGGAGATAATGAGTTTATATTGTCTCGTAATTGCACTAAGTGTTCTATGTGTAACAATGTTTTCATCTAATATTCTACTTATCCACGACGCTTTGGCTGTGTAGATTATGCTTTCGAAATCAGTAACACTTATTCCACTCCGTTTAATTTTGCCAATTAAAGTATTTTTATTATTTCGATCTCGCTTTTACCAAATAAAGTTATATGTTTAGAAGCAGCGTTACAAAAATCACATTTAGGGTTTTCTAAAATATAGGCATTATATAATATTGTTGATATTGCTAGGGTACTGACTACTGTGCATTTACCAAATATGGTTAGATTTTATCTTTTCCAGACACTTAGTATTTTTTTCAGTTTTTTTCAGTTAACCTATCCAATTTTTTCATAACACTCTATTTTATCGAGCGATTTTATGCAGGTCTTTGTTATTTTTATTCCATTTATATAAGAATCGTTGGAATAAATATCGACAAATGAACCAGTTAACAGAAACTCTGTTCTTTTTCTATGTTAAGTCTAGGTCTAGCAACCTTACTATATTCGGTATATTAATTTGTTTCTATTGCTTTTCTCAAAGAGTTTGTATATATTTAAGCATGTTGGTACAATCGTCTGCATGTCAAACAATTTTAAACCTAAATCATTGCAGGTATCTTTTTCTATTCAGAGGCAAACCCTTAATATCGTTATGATTTTTAATTTTAATGGCTAATATTTTAATTCCAAATATTAACAAAAGAGCGGATACAAGACATTCCTGTCGAATTCCTCTATACATTGTCCATGATTTCGATATCCAACCATTTTCTTTTTAATTTTAAAGACATGGTCATTATAAAGTGGTTTGATTATATCTATGAATTTATCTCCAAAGTTAAAATTTTCTAGCGTTTTAAACATAACATTATGTTCTACTGAATCAAAGGGCTTCTCGAAATCAAGAAAGAAATATATTTCATTTAATTCGTTTTGCATGTAATTTTAAAAAAAGATCAAGTATTAGTCTGGCATTTTCTCCGATATAGCGTCCATAAATATATGCACTTTGATCACGTCCTGTCAATCTACTTGCTATTATTTGTTTAACATTCCTTTAATGTTGGTTTATTATCACACATTTTCTTTCGATTATCAGTAAAAAAAAATTACAATTAATACTCCCGGGATAGTTTCGAATACTCAACAATATCACTATCATTGCTTGTATATAGTTTACCATAAAAATTTATAAAAAACATCTATTATTTCTGTTGTCGAGGTATATTCTAATCTATTTTCATATTTTATCTTGTTAATCGTATTATTTGTTTGAAGGTTTCTTTTCTAGGTTTGGAAAATTAGATGTTATTTGTGTTTCCTTTTTGTAACCATACAAATCTGGAGTGAAGGTTCACTACATTTTTCCGCATGATAATCATCTATTTCTTCCTATAATATACGTTTATAGTTCATATTTATTTCGGAGTATTGCTGAGATTCTATTTTCTTCATTTGCTTTTCAATGAAATGTGTACGATTTTTCTTACTTTAAGGTCAAGATCTAGTACATGATTACAGAATTTCATTTTAGTGTTAGAACCATTATGGCGTCATAATTGATTTGATGATCCCCCCCCCGTATTTTACGGCTTTGAAGGAATTATGTAGTAAATAAAACAATATTTCGACATTCTTTTTTTAATCACAGGAAACGTAATCCCGGTACCTATGTCCAATTTGACACCATTTCAAAGAAAAGGTCAAACGCCTGTGTATTGCCGTTTTTTGGAGAGTCTGTGGGCAATCTAGATATATTTAAGTAGTCAAAAATGAACAAAACTCTGAGATTTGTTTCTTTTGTCCTTCATATTTCATAGAAAATGGTTGTTTAAAACATGATTTTTCAACGTGTTAATCAAAAATTAAAGCCCCGGTACACCCTATAAAAGAAAGATTTTGTTATGAATCATCATTAAACAAATTATATCTTAAATTTTATAAACCTGTATGCACCTTTCATTTACTAGATCTTGACCTTAAGTCAAGTTTTTAGAGTAGTTTATATAAAAATGTTTGATTTGTATTTTAAGGTTTTCCCATTTTCTTATAGGGTTCTATATTTCTGTTGTCTCTTCTCGGGTATATCCTTTTAATTGTTTGCAAATATTATCATTGTTTAGCAATTAGGTATTTAGTTTCCAATATCCTACACTGCTAGGATTTTCAGATGTACATATTTCAAAAGTTATCCCCATGTGATCGGTTATTCTATTATTTTCTGGCTTGGGAGCTTTTCTTATTAAAATATCATTAAGTAAGGAACATAGGCATTCTGATATGAAAACATAGTCTATTCTTCTCTTTGGGACATAATCACACCAAGTTAAACCTTGTTTGGGTTTTTTTCTCCTAATTATGTCTTTTAAACGAAAAGTTTTGAAAATTTTCCTTTGAATGTTTATATTTATCATTTAATTCATTGTCTTCTTGGCAATTAGAATCACCACATAGTACCATGTTATCTAAATTGATGGAATGTTTATTAATTCAAGCAATTAATTGATTGAAAAAATCAGCCCTCTCTTTTTTATTATTAGGGGCATAAATATTCACCAGAGTGACCATCTTTTCATGATATCTTATATTAATTAATAATATTCTCCCATCTACTGATCTATGGTAATTGATCATTTCTATATTGTTATTTTTCCTGAGTAGAAATGACACTCCTCTACTGTTTTTATGTTATGTACCGAATTATAGATACATTCTTGATTTTCTACAAAATGCGTTTATTGTAAAAATATTACATCATATACACAGGATGAATGACCATCTTTAAGTCCTCCTTAAAGATAGCCTAAAGGTGTTTAAAGGTAGCTTAAAGATGATCTTTAAGCCACTTTTAAGCTATATGTGTTGCTTAAAGGTGGCTTAAAGAAAGCGTACAGATGGCTTAAAAGCAGCTTAAAGACTATCTTTAAGCCACCTTTAAGCCACCTTTAAGGACAACTTATAGGTCCTTAATGTCCAAACTTCTTTAAGCCACTTTTAAGCTACCTTAAAGCTACCTTTAAGACACCTTTAAGCTACCTTTAAGCCGTTAAAAAAATTTAATTCAATATTGTGCTTGATTTACCAACAAAATGTATAAACGTTATGAAAGGAAAGGTATTAAAAACGGTTTTGTTCTAGAAAATAAAATGAAAAAAAATAAAATAAACAATGCCCACGCCGAGAATTGAGCCCGGGACCATTTGTTTACTAGCATCACCACACTTCCTCTGCGGCACGGCAACTTACATATTTATGGGTGTTTTTATATCCAATATATCAGTGTATATTGAATCAATGTATTGAATGTGTTTACTTGAAACAATTTTGACAAACCATTCAGTTTGTAACAATCATGGCATTGCGCAAAAGGCGATAACTCCCGCAAACCTGTGCATACAGGGACCATGTCAAAATTTATTTTATCATTATAAAAACCACTTTGACTCAAGTCCTGTTACCAATAGAACAAGTAATCGAAGTGGCGTAAAATTTATTGACAAAAAATACATCAAACGCATATACACGTAAAACATGATTAAAGAATATGAGAAAAATAATAGTTACAAAAACCCCCAATCCCAAAATTTGTGGGGAAGATAAGAAAACTGATTTGTAACATATCTTGAATTGGAAGGTTATAAGTAACAAAAATACTAGTCTATTTAGCATTGGGTAGTGATTTACCAAAGAGGACCATGGTATCTAGTAAATTTGAAAAGTGAGGGTCAATGTATCTTAGCACTGCATCACTCGACCAGTATCCAATCGCTTTGATCTGATCCACCGGCACACCAATCCAACTTAACCAGGTGGCTCCACCACGTCGAAAAGAATGACCCTTGATGTTACTGTCATCAATTCCTGCTTGTACAAGTATGGAATGTAGCTTTTGGCGGAAAAAGCTGTAGGTAAAAACGGAACCTTTTCCTGTGAGAAGAAGAGGCCCAAAAAGATCTGCTCCTCTTGTAAGATGAAAGTAAGCCTGCAGGGCTGATGCCGGACACATTTCCCCAGTTACTTGAGGAAGGATAACATTAAGATCTCTTTCTCGAAACTGAATTGTCTTTGTATGTCGTAAGCAAAGTAGGTAGCCCCATGAACAAGGCATCAAATCAACTCTTCTGACATGTTTTGATGTCTCAAAAGGTCCTGTAATTGCAATGGTGCCTGGACGAAGCAGACCATAAAAGGCTATTAAACAAGCACACCAAAAGCCCAAGTCATCAACTGATGAAAAGTCAAGGAAAGATCTCATCCGGAAAAGATGTGATGGTGTTATCGAGTCGACAGGAAATTGGGCGGTACCCAATTCTCGCTTAATACCCATGAGCAAATATTTCAACTGGTAATCTTCTGGAATAGGGTCTGGTAGATCACAAAGTTTGTGCATGTGTGGTATAATATTCAAGTATTGCTGAATTGAACAAAATTTGAAACACTTCACTTTGGCCAAGTAAGTCGCATATAACTGTAATGTTTTTGAAGTTGCTGGTAGTGGGGGCACACTGATATGGTCACATAAATCCAGGTAAGTCTTCATATGAGTGCGATAAGTGGAAGTTGTTGAGTTAGCCCATGCCTTTCTTTTCAAAGCAGATGCTTGGTCTTGTAGAGACTGAACAGTGAATCCACATGGCAAAGATAAATGGTAATGACATATGAGACAACAATGTTGCAATAGAAAAGTTATCGTGTTGCAGGAAAGGCACTAAGGAATACAGTTTTGTAAGTTGACCCGGCTCATGGAGACGGGAACATGCATCCCCAATGTTGTTTTGTTTGCCTGGTAAGTATTTAGCACTGATAACACAATTATACAGGACAGATATCCAGAACAGAATGCGGCACATGAACTGTACAAGGGGAATTCTGGAAGTTCCTTTGTTAATCCACGACACGGCAGAAGAATTATCACTATGTATGATCACTTTACTATTCACAAAGTATTTACCCCACCTACACACAGACCTGAAAATAGCGATAAATTCTTAAACATTAATATGGGCCATGGCACAAGCTGGTAGATCTAATGGCCAATTAATGTAGAAGTAGTCTCCATTGTAGTATCCTCCACCTCCCTCAGAAGAAGCATCCGTCTGGAGTGATGTGATGGGGCGTGGATCCTGTATACGACACGTGCCATTGAATATCGACATAAATGATATCCACCACTGAAGGTCTGCAAAGAAATCCTCAGTGAGCAACACTTTATGATGTCTCTCAGTCACAGCATTCTTCAAATCCAAAACTCGACGGAGAAAGGTACGACCACCACAGATCACTTGAGAGGCCCAATTGAGCTTTCCAATAAGTGTTTCTAACTGTCTAACACTAGCTCGCTTTCTCCGAGAAAAAGTTCCCAGTAAATTGTTGAAATCTTGTAGCTTTGATGATGGCAAGGATAGAGTCATTGTCACTGAATCTACTACCACCCCCAATAATACCAGCTGCTGGGAAGGACCTTCAACCTTGGACCAGTTAATAGCAAAACCTAGCTCTCTAAGTAAGCTAAGAAGGGTATACAATGCTCTTGAACATTCATAAAAGTTTTTCCCAAAAATCAAAAAATCATCAAGATAAGCAATTGCAGTATAACCATACACTTTCTTTAAAATTCTACAGACTGCACTACTAAGCCGTTGAAAAATTTGAGGGCTTTTAGCAGCGCCAAAGGGAAGCTTAGTGTCATACAAATATGTTGGCGTCGTAGCATTTACAAACTGCCATTTTAACCCAGTAGCCCAATAGTTAGAAGGGTGAATGGGGACTGATCTATAAGCAGACTGTAGATCTATCTTTGCAAGATAACAACCTTCACTAATGAGCTAACTAACAACACGTAAATCCATGTATGAACATGAAGTATCCGACTGTACATAATCATTAATAGACATATGCAACGGGCGACTAGCATCATGAATAAGCATAACCTTAGAATGTGATTTAGGGATAGCTCCTAAGGCACTAACAATAGTAGGTTTGACACAAGTAGCCACATAATTTCCATTTGACAATTCATACAGTATCTGTTTCTCAACTTGTTCTGCATATTGAAAACATGACTGATAATTATCAACTTCACATGGGACAAGTCGCTGCTCAGCTCCCTCATCAATAATTCTAAAGCCCTCTTTTATCCCCTCACATAAGAAGTTGCAATCAAAATCATCTTGTAAATAAAATTCCCAAACAGAATAATTTAACCCTGAGGAGGAGTCAGAGCAGTAACCTGTCCCATTCCCTAGTTTTTGGGGTGAGACAGAGCATTATGAGTTTGTGAATAACAAACAAAACAACAATGTTGCAATTTACAGTTGGTAAATTCACATGTTTCCATATTAATTTCCTGCAAATCTCTTTGCCGTCAGGTGTGAATGGACCACGTCGACTTCCTTTCTGCATGGAGGTACCCTCCTTCTTAGCGTTTGTTCCCAATGATCCTTGCAGGGTCTGCGTGGTAAGGCTGTTGGGTTTAGAGATCAGTTGAAAATCCTGAAGGTGAGGACGAGATACACCCCATCGAAACTTTTCCTTGAATTGCAATTCTCTGTACTCACGGTCAAAGAGAAGGACACTACCTTTGACATACTTGTTGAATAAGCGATTAATGTACTTGGTATACTCAAGGTAGTCGAGCACTCCCTGGTCATCCAGTTCCTGATTAATGATCATTTCCTGCATAATGGCAGCATTACCATAGCCCCACTGTTCAATGGACAGTTTATAATAGTCACGATCAAGCTTTTTGTTAATCTTCACTCCAGTGTTGGTAAGTGTGAGAAGATCATCCTTCTCTTGTTGCATAATGGGGTCAAGCCAAACGTAGTTATGAACGAGTCTTACTTTCCCTTTATTACTGGATGGGCATTGTGTAAATGCAGTAGAAACATGAGAGGGGAACAAATTCATAAGATTACTGAGGTCAACCATACCTTGCAGGGGTTGTACATTCGGTGTAGGCTCAACTCCAGAAGCAGTCGCATGATTCTTAGGTGCGCGAGTTGTACTTGGGCTTTGGCCAGGGCTGTCTTTCTCTTGCATTGCCGCTATAGTCTGTTTGCAAGCATCAATATTCTGAAGGAGTTGCATCTTTCGTTTATGTAGTTCTGAGGTCTGGAGCTCCTTCTCTAAAACGAGTATTTCACTAGATATATTTTGGGCTCTTGGGACTGCATGTATTCGCGGCGTGGTGGCCCGCACTTCCTCTGTTGATACTGTTGTTGCCAAGCCGCCGGAGGCCTCTAATTCTGCATGGCTGTCGCTCATTTCGTCTGACGAGTCGTCACACGATCTTATAAAGTCAAGAACAGCCCGGTCTCTGGAACGAAGATCGTATGGGTGACCCTCCTGCATGGAGAGAAAAAACTGCTGTTCGCCGAACAGCTTGCATATATATGGCGCCAAAACTTAACTGCAAAAATTGCGCATGGCATTGCGCAAAGAGCGATAACTCCCGCAAACCTGTGCATACAGGGACCATGTCAAAATTTATTTTATCATAATAAAAACCACAACAAAACACATAGTAACTGTTATGATGAATAAAAAGATTTCTAAATAATTTAGAAAAGTTTAGGTCCAAGGGGCAGGGGCACTATTGTTAGCGTCAATTGATCATATAGGGAATGAGCATTTCTTCATGTTTTGCACGTTCTGTAATTTTTTTTTACTCAAGTACTTACTTTTGTTAACCCGCGATTCCGCTGTTTTTTTTTTTTTGAATTAGAAAGCGACAATATAAAACTACTAACAACATAATTTAATGCATTTATATGTTTCAAACTGTTAAAAAAGCTACCCGTTTGAATCTGTAAGGTGTGCGTTTTCCGTTATTTTTTTTTTTTTTACAAACATATTACCAAAGTGTGTATAGTTCAATAAGCTGGTCAATTTTGACAATAAACCTGAGAACTTTGTACCCTGGAAGACCAGTTTTAAGTCAGTTATTCAGGAGGCATCAGTTTCGCCCTCAGAAGAACTCGATCTCCTCATCAGATGGAACACGCTAAAAGCATCCGAGCAGCATCCGAGCAGCATCCGAGCAGCATCAATAGGAAATCCTACATAAGGCTGTGAGACCTTATGGACTAGACTGGAGGAAAGATACGGCTCACCTGAACTGATCGAAACAGCAATTAAGACCAAGCTTTCGAATTTCCACAGACTCAGTGCGAACGAACCAAGACGGTTGTATGAACTTTCAGATATTTTGAGCGAAACACTGGCGTTAAAGGAAAATCCAAAATACAATCAACAATTCAGTTATGTTGAAGACTCATCAGTAGGAGTGCTTCCCATTGTTCAGAAGTTAACATCTGGTTTGCAGAATAAGAGGACTTCTAAAGCCTAGAAGTACAAACAGACTCATGGAGTTACTTACCCTCCATTTACTATATTATGTGAATTTGTGAAGGAAATGTCAACCATGATGAATGACCCTGGCTTACAAGTGACTCAGGCTTTTGTCAAAGAGACACCAAGATACAACCAGCAGAACTTCAAACCTGCAAAATCAGTGAATGTCAAGAAGACTGATTCTAAAGACTCAGGAAGAGACTTTAAGACCACAGGGAAGAGATGCCCTATCCACGATGCTGAGCATACCTTGAATGAGTGCAGGGCTTTCAGGAAGAAATCCGTTCGTGACCGGAAATTATTCCTCAGAGAACATAACTTGTGTTACAGATGTTGCGGATCAGACACGCATACGTTCAAGACCTGCCGCGCAGATATAAGATGCGAGGAATGTGAAAGTTCATAGCACCCTACAGCTCTTCATCCACCTGAAAGCCAGAGACAGAATGGCGGGGAGGGAGCAAACATCCTCTCTAAGTGCACGGCGGTGTGTGGTGAACAGTTTACTGGACGTTCGTGTGCAAAGGCTGTACTTGTGGACGTATATCCGAAAGGAACCCCTTCACAACGTTTACACATCTATGCTCTGAATGATGACCAGAGCAACACAACACTCGCAAGATCAGAACTGTTTGACTTTATGAATGTGCCTCACTCACATACACATTTCTTTACACTTACCTCATGTGCGGGCCGCATACAGACGAGTGGTCGTAGGATATTAGGTCTGATGGTAGCAACGACTGATGGTTCTGTTGTGATGGAACTGCCTACCATTACAGAATGTAATGAAATTCCCAATGAGAAACATGAAATACCGACCCTTGATGTAGTGAAACATCACCCACATCTTCAAGACCTACCTTTAGTTCCTATGAATCCACAAGCGGAAATTCTACTACTCATAGGACGTGACCTACTGGAGGCCCATTATGTGCTGTCTCAGAGACTTGGACCTAAGAACTCACCCTTTGCGTTGCAGCTGAAACTAGGTTGGGTCGTCATTGGAGATGTATGTATCAACAAGTCGCATAAACCATCGACTATCAATGTGCTCAAGACTAACATAGTTACCTGTGAACGTCAGTCGAATTTTCAACCCTGTCCTAACAGTTTCCATCTAAAGGAGGACATCGCATCCTGTCGAGACGCTGTGGGTTCCACATTTTCGAGCGGAACAGGGATGATGACGAAGTTGGGATCTCTGTCGAAGATCGCCAATTCCTCAGGATTATGGACAATGAGTTTGTGAAAGATGAAGACGGGAGATGGAAAGCTCCACTCCCTTTTAAGCTTCGTAGACCGCAGGTAGGGAACACCAGAAGTCAAGCGTTAAAGCGTGCGCTGATGCTAGACAGGGATTTGAAGCGGAACCCTATAAAGAGGGAGCACATGATGAAATCAATCACGGAAAGCGACGCTTTAGAGATTGCACCACCTGTTCCTCCAGGAAAAGAGTGCTGGTTTTTACCTCTTTTTGGAGTGTATCATCCACGAAAACCAGACAAAATACGTGGAGTTTTCGACTCATCAGTGAGTTATGAAGGTCTCTCTCTCTCAATAGTGTCTTACTGTCAGGACCTAATCTAACGAATGACTTGCTTGGTATACTGTTACGTTTCCGTATGGACAAAGTAGCCATCATGGCGGACATCCAGCAGATGTTTTACTCATTCCTTGTTAGTGAAGAGGACAGAGACTTTTTGAGGTTCTTCTGGTACAAGAATAACGACTCGGATGAAGAACTTATTGAGTACCAAATGAAGGTTCACGTGTTTGGGAACACACCTTCACCGGCAGTGGCCGCTTATGGTCTACGGAAAACAGTAGAGAACGAAGATAGTGATGTAAGGAATTACGTGATGAAGAACTTTTATGTGGATGATGGTCTTATCTCCTTGCCCTCTAGTGCAAAAGCCATTAGATTGCTAAAGAAGACTCAGATTGTGTTGAACAATGCAAGAATCAGACTCCATAAGATTGTGTCAAACGATGTGGAAGTCATGGAAGCTTTTCCATCTGAGGACTTGGAAAAGAACTTAATGTCACTGGACATTGGATCTGATGATTTGCCTGTCCAGCACAGTCTAGGCCTGTCATGGGACATTAACTCGGACAGCTTCACATACAGCACACGCATTCTAGAGAAACCCTTCACAAAGAGAGGACTTCTTTCTGTTGTCAACAGCTTGTTCGACCAATTGGTTTTTTTTGCACCCATAGTGATACATGGCATATTTCTGTATAGAGAAGTGGGTGAGTGCAACAGTAGTTGGGATGATCCTTTACCTAGTAACCGAGAGGAAGAGTGAACAAGATGGAAGGATTCCCTCAGCTCTCTAGAAGACTTGCACATTCCAAGAATGTTTACGCAGCTTTCCTTAAGCCGTACTCACATGAGGGAAATACATATATTCTCGGACGCTTTTGAGAAAGCGATCTCAGCAGTGGTGTACCTGCGTACAATCAGCAACTCTGGTGATGTCCACGTTGGATTCGTCATTGGGAAATCTAAGATAGCCCCACTTCAGACTACAACTATCCCGCGTCTTGAACTTTGTGCAGCAGTCTTGAGCACAGAGTTGGCTCAGACAGTGTTCAAACACTTGGATATCGACCCAGATGCAGCGACGTACTACATGTACACAGATAGTAAGGTAGTACTAGGTTACCTGAACAACCAAACTCGCAGATTTTATAACTATGTCTCGAACCGAGTGGCTGTCATCCACAGACGCTCAGAATCCAGCAGACATAGGGACTAGATGTTTGACATCGGTAGAAGAGCTAGCAGAGAGTGACTGGCTTAGAGGACCACTTTTACTGAGATCTCCTTATAGTAAAGAGGAAGTTCTTACCTTTCCTTTGGTTTCTCCTGAAGAAGACGATAATGTACGTCCAGAAGTAAAAGTAAAGAAAACGGAAATAAACACACCATTTGTGGCAAGATTTGAAAACTTTTCAACTTGGAAAAGTTTGGTGCGTGCTGTTTATAATCTGAAGAAGATTTGCCGATTGAAAAGAGGAGCTGCAGATTCAGCAGCATTCGATGTTGAGGTCATGCAAGAAGCTGAGCATTTCATCCTGCAGGAAGTACAAGCTTTCTTTTATAAGGAAGAGATCAGATCTTTGAAAGACGGCAAACCTGTACCCCCTTCAAACTGCATTGTGACTTTAAACCCATTTATGGACAAACGGGGCACGGTACGTGTTTGCGGACGTCTCAACCAATCTAACCTTCCTGTTGATGAGAAGAAACCAATAATCATCCCTGGAAAATCTCATGTTGCAAGAATTCTTGTGTCCCATTTCCACAGCAAAGTTTATCACCAAGGAATAAACAAGTGCGTTACCTGCAGGAAACTCCGAGGAAAACTGGAACACCAGCGCATGAGTGACTTACCTGCAGACAGACTGACGCCTGGTCCTCCTTTCTCAGCAGTAGGTGTCGACGTGTTTGGCCCGTGGACTGTAGCCGCGCGCAAGACCAGAGGAGGATTATCTCACAACAAAAGATGGGCGGTACTTTTTACATGTTTGACTTCAAGGGTCATTCACATAGAAGTCATAGAAGAGATGAGCTCTTCATCATTCATAAATGCACTGCGACGTTTTGTGTCTCTACGTGGCCCAGTGAAGGAGATGCGTTCGGACCGAGAGACCAACTTCTTAGGCGCCCTGGACGCGATTCAAGCGGATGCCGTTTATAAACTACCTATTAGAGATTACCTTCGCAACAACAGGATAACATGGACCTTTAATCCACCCCATGCATCACACAGAGGAGGATCATGGGAGAGGATGATCGGGATCTCTCGCAAGATACTAGACGCCATGTTGTTGAACCCAAATGCGAAACAGTTGTCCCATGAAGTCTTGTGCACATTCATGTGTGAAGTGTATGCAATCGTGAACTCCCGTCCTATTTGTTTACTGTCATGTGATCCTGACAGTCCTTATGTCATTCGGCCGTCAATGCTCTTTACCCAAAAAGATTTCACAGACATTCCTCCACAGACTTGTGGCGACATATAGGAAATCTACAAAGCTCAGTGGAAACATGTACAACACCTTTCCGATACCTTTTGGAAGCGTTGGAAGGATGGATACTTACAGAATCTCCAAGCAAGAAGGAAATGGTGTGAGGAACGTCCTGACGTGAAGGAAGGTGACGTGGTCCTATTACGTGACAAGGAGTCGCACCGTGGACAGTGGCCGATGGGTTTGATTGCGAAGACTTTCGAAAGGGGCAACGATCAGAAAGTGAGAACAGTTGAAGTTCGGGTGATCAAAGACGGCAAGGACACAACCTACATTCGACCAATAACGGAATTGGTGCTACTGATTGACTAACTTGTTCAGTTTATTAGTGTGCTTTAGTTTGCTCACATACTGTTTAGATTTTTGTGTATATGATTTATAATTTTGTATAATTGTAATATCCTTGGGATATTAGGCGGGGAGGGTGATGTTTAAGAAACAATCTATGTACGACTTACTGAGTAAACATTTTGAGTTTCACATGTCGGCTGGAGCCGAGCTGTTTTGCTACAGAGCATTATGTCGTTTTGTGTGAAGTGTGCAGTGCCATAGTGTAAGTTTTTATCGCATTGTATATGTATCTTTCCAAAGTTTTGAGTGAAATTCTAGTAGGCATAAGCTTGCATTTTCATGATAGTTGAGTATTTCTCTCCAATGTCTATCCGCCGTCATGACCTACTTTCTGCATAGTGCGCAGATTCATATTTTGCATAGCATGCAATTGTTTCATTGTATAAGCATACAATATAAGTCTGTATTTTATCATACAGTATAAGTTCTTGGCAGATTTACGATGTATAAGTAAATGTTAATGTTGTAATTTTGGAAGGTTTTGCAAAACACGCGGTTGCTGATGAAACTTAAATCTATGGAAAGCAGTTCTAGTCAATAATACATTTGTATACGGAAATGTATGGAGTCGCATTATTGTCATAGTTATTTTGTTTGTAAATGTATGTGTATTGTAACAACAATTCATTTGTCTTTTGTAGCTTTTTACTAATAAAGTATGGAGACAAGTATGCATTCTTAATCCAGAACAAAGGACATATAGCATGTTTCTAAAGTATGGGACATTTTACATTTTTTGCCTTTCTTGTGTATCTATTAATTATTTCATAAAGTTTGTTTTGCTTAAAATTGCTTTAATTAGCCATTAAATCAATATAAATCATAGCCCCGGTCATATAAAAACTCAGATAGCGTGTCACATGGTACTGTGACGTCACATGCGACCTTCTCCGACCATCTGATTGTAAACAAATGGTAGGATAAGCATTATCTACTACTATATTAAAATAATAGACTCAAATACCTTAATACAAATAAAATCGGAAGAATACTTTCTTTTGTTTATATATTTTAAACATCATTGGTACTTGAATATTACCAATTTGTTTTTATTTTTTTCTCAATCAAGCTTTGTTTATTAATAATCAATAAAATTCCTCAACAAATTCCGGAAATTATCTAAATTTTTTGCATTTTACAATCTTGCGCATGTGCATTACATCACGGAAGGCTTTTTATTTTATGTTTCAACAATATCACGTTTGCATGGATAAACTTGGAAACGATAAAACAAATGTTTGTTAATTTTTATTGGACATTTTTTTCTGTTTATCAGCGAAAATACAGGAGATAACCCAAAGACAGTGCATTTACTATAAAAAAAAAATCCCGAGAGTTTTAAATGTCAACATGGTGTGTAAAAAAGGTTGTTGAATTCTTCATTTATAGAATTAAACGTTTCGAAGAAAGGTATTTACAGCTTCATAAATGTTTGTTGTGAACAATTTGAGTGTTATTTTCATTGCAACTTTACTAATTTTCTCCAAAATCGTTTTGGAACGATTCTGCAATTTTCCGCTACATTAAGGGTATATGGGAGGCATTTCAACTGTGATGAAGGCATTTCCCAAGACACAGTTAGATATTCCAACTAATCAGATTGTAGTGAAATTAATAGCTTTATTGAAGGCTTGAAGTTTGTTTATGGAAATGTCAACAATAAACGGTGTTTCGGTGTATCTATTTTGTAAAATGCCCGATATCATATGCAAGGTTAACCCGTGCACACGCAGGTCAAAGTCTAGTCTTCGTTAAAATTTTGACATTTATTCACCATCAATGCTGTTTGTTTTATGTTAATTAAATAAAAGGAATTTTACCATTCAGTCTTACATGCATGAGCCACCAGTACAGATAAAAATAAATGTTATAGCCGAAGAAGTGACTATGAAGTCGGCAATTATAATCAGACTGATCGACTAGTAAACATGGTAAACACAACTAGATCAGAATGGATATACGCTCAATAAAATCGGAAGCGGGTGTTTATTTTATCAAAATCTACAATAATTTAGTTGTTTTGGCATTCTTTATATGACTCATAATGTGCATTGTTGTAAAACAATGGTGCAAAAGAATTTTGTTTCTTCGGTCAAGAGGTGTCACAACTTTCGAATGTTCTTTACTTCATATTACACTGTATAAATATATGAAGCAGGAAAAATCATTTTTCTGAATTGTTGTTTCTTCTGTATGATCCCATATCCGTTTTTAACTATTTGCGTATACATAATATCACAAACTTAAACTATTTCTTGCGTAAAAATAGTTAACAATCAATACCGAAAACTCCTTGACGTTCCTGCATCAATAAAACTTGCAGAAATTTCAAATAAAGTTCATATGTTTTCTGCAGAGGTGAACTATGATTGAAGAAATCATTTATACAAATTGATGCATACATGTATGTATAGTTTCACAATTTCAACAAGAAATCATCTTGACGCAAGCGTCAAATGGGCCGCAAAAATATAATTGTTGTATGAATTATTGATTGTTTACATAAAAACACACCACAAAGAAGAAAATAAAAGTTGGTTGTACTAATTTTTATGGTAAATTTTAATATAACAAGTCAGCAACTTGTTAGGAAGTTTAACATTTTACTATTATTATAAAGAATCGAGTTCGTTACTGTAAGCATTTTTAACGGTAATTCTTTGATCATTGCCATAGTATGAAGTAATGGAAAACACATTGATTTGTACAATACAAAGTTCAACTCATCATTTTTCTCTTGGAGTTTATGTATTTCAAACCATTTTGGTTTTTTTTGTTGCATTGTATTGAATGAAAACTTAATGCATTTATTTGATTTCAAGGGACCACATGATAAAATAGAAATTGATCAGTTCAAAGAACAAGTGCACTTAAGCTATAGAGAATGGGCCCTTTTTCAGTGCCGTTTATATGTAGAAAATATCATCAAATTGCTTTTTTCTCATAATAGTTAAGCACTCATGGATACTTCTGATTTATATGCACGCTTAAATTTACCAAAATTAGAATACAATTAAAAAAATTGAGGATTTTTAAATGCCTATAAATAATCTAAATCCGGACAAATTGAACCGAACCTACTTGAATTGTGTCTATTTAAATCAGAGGGAGGAGACATTTAAATCAACATTGCTCTGTTGGTGGATCGATTGGCGCGTTTGCTGAATTATACTTTATGCATTATTTTACGTCTGAAAAAAAATCGAATGAAGCTTTGAAGTTGCATATTACCATAGTGACAAACAAATATTCCTGACCATACAAAGATGAAGGAAAGCGATCTAAAACGTGTCAATGTTTTACAGTGAGCACATTTGACAAAAGTTTACCTGGATAGAAACCACGTGATTGTTTGAAATAATTTATTCCATGCGTGAGTTCAAACATGGGTCACGCAGGTAATAGATTTCGCTTGCTATAGGAAAAACCTTGAAATTTTCATACGTTTTTCATTTTTTAGGTACCAGCCTAACCGAGTACAATCTTCTTACTTTCACAGGAGTTTACTAAATGTATAATGCGTATATTGTCTTTTCCACAAGTTTGTACTCGGTTAGGCTGACAGTAAACACAGGCTTTAAAATGAATGCCTATCCTCGATTTACTATACAAAATCTCGAATGTCTGCTGACCCCTACTATGTTTTAAAGCTTCGTGCTTTTCATAAACAATTATTTCAGCGCTAAAACTTGTTAATTCTTATGGAATAGATATCAATAGATAATGTTAAGGAAAAAAATATGCTTAATTTGATTCTTCATTTTTTCACTTTTCACCGGGGCCCATAAGTGCACTCGTCCTTTTCCAGTCAATTCAAATTTCCATTTCTGTCATATTTTTGCGAAAATAATTGATATGGGTGTCATTTCATGATATTTTCTACCACATTTTACATGGAAATATAATAAATACACACACAAAGTCATTTTATTTGACACGACTTATAGAAATTCAAATATATATTTTTTTTATTTATATACGATTAAATGACATTCAGGTGTTTAGTATTTCACATATTTAGTATGTCCCGCATACCGATCCCGATGCATTGTTTTGAAAAGAATGAAGAACTCCGAATTTTCCGAATATATTATAGTCTCAATAAAACGCGGCAAAATTTTTTGCCAGAATTTGGTGAAGGGATTCAGCGTCAAGTAAATCTTTAACGTATCCAACAGTTCCTTGAAAATTTGCCAAGATAATACTTATAGATCAGTTTAAAGAGGTACTAACTGATTTTGACATGCAACTTCGCATTCAGCAATCCCGAGCATACAATGTACCTCAGGGACTTCCTGGAGCAACGTGTATCATTGATGACATTATCATTAGATGCAAGGATGAAGCAGAAACTTTGTAGAACTTGGATGCTGTACTTAGCAGACAGGCAGAATATGGACTCAGAGTGGACTTGGACAAGTGCCAATTTTTCAAAGACAGAGTATCACCTTGTGGTCCGGAAATAGACCGCTATGGGTTACACAAGACTCAAAAGAAAATAGAACCAGTAGTCAATGCACTGCAGCCTACTAATGTTTCAGAACTTCGTTCATTACTGGGAATTGTAAGTAATATGCACTTTTCTTACCAAACCGATCAACCGTACTTCATCCATTGTACAAATTACTTGAGAATGACCCCCAGTGACATTGCACAAAAGACAGTGACGATGTTTCAGAACGGTAAAGAAGCTCATTACATCAAATGATGTTACTTACTCATTATGATCCCAAACGTTCCGCTTTGTCTTGCGACTGATGCCTCTACATATGGTGTAGGTTTTGAGTCATATTATGCCTAATGGTGAAGAAAGATCGATTGCTTATTCATCACGCAAATAGAGAATAGGGAATTATATATGGAGTAAAACGATTCAACACATATGTTTATGGAAGACAGTTTTACTTATCATAGATAATGAACATTTTACCAAAAAAAAGAAGATCGCAAACACAACAGCAGCTAGGCTGCAAAGATAGCCTATTTTCCTAGCTGGATACAATTATGACAGTTTATACAGTCATGGAATAAAGATTGTTTGTCACGCTCACCCGTAATGTGCGAGAAAGATCAGGTGGCAGGCATGAATAAATAAAAGCTGAAGTGGATGTGTTTCATGTTAGTCAGCTACAACACTTACCTGTCAAACCTGAAGACATTTAGCAGGAGAACAGACGAGATTGTCTTTTGTCCAAAATTTTTGACAACGTCACCCGGAATTTAAATGTAAATTCAGAGACCAAAGAAATGGGGCCTTACTTTACACGCCGGAGTGAACTTACTATTCACCATAGCTGTTAAATTTGGGGTAAACGAATTGTAATGCCGCAGGTTTTGGATCAACTACGTCAAGGTCACATTGGTGTTGTGAAAATGAAACACCAGCAAGAAGACGTCATTCATGTTTGGTGGCGAGGGATTGACCGTGACATAGAGCTGTTGTCAACGAGCTGTGCCGGATGTCAAGAAGTAAAGCATGCATTACCATATGCTCCTATCCACCCATGGGATTGGCCGTCAAGACCATAGTAAAGGATACATATAGACTTTCCTGGTCCATGTCTTAATTCAGTGCTCCTAGTTATTGTTGATGCTTACTCGAACAGGCCAAAAGTGATACCAATGAGGACATCGACATCTTCGCAGACCATTGATGCTTTAAGCACTGTTTTTTTCACATGATGCTTTACCAACGCAAATTGTCAGCGATAACAGACCTCAAATCACATCTGAGGAATTTGCAAAATTCACCAAAGAAAACGATATCAACACATTACCTCTGCACCGTACCACCCTAGTTTGACGGAAAAATGTGTACAGTCCTTCAAAATGAGACTAGTAAAAAGGACAGTGAGAGCGTAGTTAGAAACTGAGCATTTTTCTTTTGGCTTACTGCAATGCTCGTTTAAGGAGGAGCCTCTCATCAATATTGGACGAGATCTAATAAAAAAAAGTGGAGATGAAACAGGCAGAAAAACATGGGAGGAGAAACGGTATGTTGCGTACATTTGAACAAGGACAGACGGTTGCTGTTAGGGATTATCGTCAGGATTGATCAAGTTTTTAAATAATTAATGTTAATCTGGTAATCCTTGGTATACATGTATTTCCGTGAGCCAAATTTGTGCAGATACTCCGTGAAATGACTGAGGGAGATTGTATCCTAAGGGGATGGAATGTTATGTAATACATATATTCATATTCCGAAAATGTATCATTATCGTTTAAACTGTTACGTTTGTATATATGCAGTTGAATACAAAATATATAGTTCTGTGGTGCCATTCTCGAGTTGTTATTTTTTTACCTTTTTTTAAATTCTTTTATACATTACACTTATATTGAAAACTTAAGTTGTTTAGCAGACGAATTGTCATTGATTTTTTTTTCTTTTACATTCTTTTCAAGATTCTCGTTTACAATTTCTTCGAAAAATCTTTTTATAATGTATTATAAACTTGAACGCAAAAATTCCCGTCAAAATATGAGGCGTTTTTTAAAAAGGTTATCAAGTTGAATTAGATATTGTCAATTGTACGTATCTACGTTTTATGTGTATAAAAAGGCAGTTATATCACCGGCTGCTGTCTTATAACGGTAGCCCGTTGGTTATTGAACGTTATGATTATGTGGTCGAAAGTTCGGATCCTGCTCTCGACGCTTACATGATTTTGTTGAAATCATTTGCCGTACTCTATTCCGTCACAGTATACTTACGCTATTAAACATTTGTATACTATGCGAAAATTGATGAGTATTAATGATATAATAATCCACATAATTGCATTCTGCAAATCACATTAGGAGACTGAATGTGTTTGCAAACAAAAATCATAAGTGGTTTTGTTCCACGATGGTAGCTTCTATGCCCTATATATTATAAAATCATTCTTGATGATTGTGTTATTTCTGACACCATCTAGCACCATCTAGCACAATTTTGACAGCTGCGTGAAGCTAAACAATACATACAACCAGTGTTTAAATTTTGTTTGACTCGTTTTCTTCGGCGGATTTCTCAGATCAATTTAACACAAAGTGTACATGTACCGTCCCCCCCCCCCCTCCCCTTGTAAAATAGATTCTATGCAAGTCTGTATTTTTATCCATTTGTCACGGTCTCTCTTTCTCTCTCTCCCAAACCAAACCAACCAAAAAAAGTAAAAATTGATTGACGAATGTTTCCACTTTAAAAACGATATATTTTCTGGTTTATGTGGTAATAAAGTAACGAACATTGCAGAAAATACATAATAAGTTCAAGATTAAATGTAGCATTTTATTGTTGATATTACATAATTATTCTAAAAAAAAAGGAAATGATAATATAAGTTGCAAATTATTTCGACCAATTGGTTTGCGTAAGAAAAAAACAGAAAAAAATGGACGCAAAACCCATTATTTTCTTTTTGAAGTCGATGTTATCTAACTCACAAGTTTTTTCCTTGAATCTATAAAGCTTTTTTACTTTAGCGATAGCAAAGTGCGTATTAGATATTCCACAATAATTACAAACCCATACGTTTTATAGAATGGCCAAGCTTTTAAGTTTTAGTTTACAAAATATTTATAATGTGTTAGTATATCATAAAATATTGTTATATGATAAACATTTATTTTTTTTATTTAATCGGAGGGTATTTGCAGTCTTGTATTTAAAAAAAAAAGTATTTCAGTTGATGAAAACAATCTCAATATTTTCATACGTTGAATTATTTCCGGGAAAGTATCTTGTGTTTTCAATTTCAACATTATCGATCAGTCTACACCGATTAGTCTTGGATACGACTGCGTAGGCGCATATCAAAGCGAAGTCCACAAGGCCAAAAACCAGGATCAAGATACGTAATGAATCATTCTTTGTAGAAAACTGTCCACTGATTGGTATCTCTGTAGAATTCGTCATGTTCATGGTAGTAGTGTAGTTGGCAGTCCTGACAGTTTTAAAACTCAAAAATGGCAAAAAAGAAACATTTTCTTTTTTATCTAAAGGGAAAATAAAGCAGGAATATAAAAAAAAAAAAACATATATTTTGGGAGTTTACATTGATGTTTCCTTACAAATATATCCATACATCCTATAAATGAGAAATAATAAGTGGATATATTTTTTATTAGTTTTCTTTATGTCATGTTGTTCGAAATAAAATTTTTAATTTTGTTTCTTAAAATCAAATAATACCTGTTGTAAGAGATCTACAGCCTGTAGATACATCACACGTGTCATTGTTGCAGTAACAAATTTCTTGACATCTGTTTCCATATGTAGGATAAGGACACTTAGTTGCACAATTTAGTTTAGTGTATCCTGGCATACATTCTATATAGAGAATTTAAAAAATTACAATAGTTAATTGTAGCATTACACCAGTGACTTTCATTATCCTTCTGATTTGCTCAATCTACTAATTGTAACGAACTCTGTTTGTGTTATTTTAAACACACTTACCTTCACAGGTGTTGGTTTTGTTTATCCAGTAGTAACCAAAACAACAGACTATGACGGTGCTGCTGCAATATCAAAGAATAGTAGGATGATTTTTGTATTTTTGGCAATAATTAACTCAAGCAACTATTTACAATCCCGCTTATTTGAAAATAAAGTATCATATAACGTCGTTAATGAATGTAACCGGCAAGAGTAAAGAAGTCTAATTAAAAGAAGAAAAGAATATATATATTATTTTTTCAAAATAAATTCTTAAATATTAGCAATTCTTAAAATCTTGAAATTAAAATCTTGAAATTAAAATGTTTAATGAAATGCATAAAATACATTTACAGGTAAATGGTAGACGAATGCATCATATTGTTGTGATATGTAACATTGTCATTAAAAACCAGAACGTAAAAAAAAATTGAAGATATTGATAAGAAACAAGAGGAATATATCATTAGAATTCTTATTTTATGGCTTCTTTAAAACACTGACGATAATTTTCGCACGATTTTCTAAAAGTGTTTTTATAAGTTAAAAAACCAACACTTTTTCCAAATAATCATTCATCAGCAATTATTTCAAAATAAAAAAAAAACATAGTATTAACGCATTGAGGAATTAAGAGCAATTGGATTTTCTTTGTAATTGTACATCTGCAGGTCATTTTTTTGTTGTTGCTTGTATCGGCGAGCACCATTTCTGTCTCCAGATATTTCCATGAAATTATATTAAGGTATGTTTGTTTCCCATTATAAACCATTCGATGTATCTAAAAGCTTTTTCTCTCTTTCATTCTTCTCTCTCTCTCTCTTTCTCTCTCTCCTTAGTAAATATAATCTAATAAATGTATTTGACGAAATAATTGATAGTTGAAAACAATAAATTGTATGAAGTTGGCACATGATGTTTAATTCTTAATTTTTATTTAATCAGATTTAAAATGAATGAATACAAATGTACATTTTTATTCACCATTTGTTTTCGTAAAAGAACACACACTCACACAGACTTAAGACGGCAATTGATTTTATTTTTCTTTAAAAAAAAAAAATTTACCAAGTTACTAGTAAAAATTAAAAAAAAAATGAATATTACGTAATTTAGTTTAATAAACAGCTTATGAAATGTATTATTTTTACAATTTCTAGTATTTTTAGATCTAACTCTAAATCTGCTAGGTACATGTACATGTTAAACATGGAGAGACTCTCAACTGCCTTTGTTATATCTGGCGGAATATTGCTGCTATATGTATGTTTGCATGGGCATAGTTGTATTCGTTTTTGTATATCTAATAAATGTCTATTGTTTGCTCAACTTGAGAAAACCCCGAAACTAACACAGAATATACAAGATATACAAAACAGATGTGTTTTGTGTCTTAAGATAAGTCCATTGAAGTAATATTTTTATACATTTGTAATTCATTCTCAAATAGTATTTTCTCACCCTAGGTTTTAAAAATATTACGTCTATAAATAAAAAAAAATACATGTATGTAAGAACAAGTTCTAGCGACTAATTAATTACAGTAATAATTAATGGGAGTTAATCAATATATATTTATAAAAGGTAAAATAATAAATTACATACCAGACCCGGTACACCATATGTACATGTACATACATCATTTACAATGAACATTGGCAATATATCACCGGTATTTGTTGATAATGTTTGTAATATACTTAATAGTTTAAAATATTTAAATGTTTTAGTTTGGCGTTTTTTGGCTATACCAAATTTATAACTTTTGATCCATAAACAAAGATAATTTTAAGTGGTTATCTAATAAACATAAAAAAAAACCCACGTACAATTGTTTATCCAGTCCAAGGAATCTTTTTTTTTCAAAAGTTGTCAATTTTCATGCCAGTCAATAACATGCATGAATTATCCGTATTAAAAAAAATTCAAATATGCAGATGCCTAAGTACATGAAGTCTAATTATCACATCGCTTACCTGAGTACATTTGTAAGAACTACCATAACTTTGATCGACCCACATACAACATATTTGTACAATAAAGGAGAAATATCTTATTGGTATTTTACACTTTCTCCACAAATTCTTATGTTAGTAATTTGAACGATCTTATTGTGTATGTTGATTTTAAAAGATTTTCCCATAATTATTCCTCGGTTGATATTCATACCTTTTCATTGTAGCTTCCCTCTTTCCGGGGGAATCATAACTTGAACAAACTTATATCAAAACTATTCAAGGGTGTTTCAACTTATGTTTCAGCTTTTCTGTCTAATCATTTTGCAGAAGAAAATTTCAAATACTTTTCTTTATTTATTCCTACGTAATATTTCATCCTTACCCAATTGTCGCCAAAACTATTTCTCTGGCAATCAATATTTAAACAAACTTTTATCTCTACTACAAGGGTATGTTTCACAAAAGTTTAAGCTTTTCTAGTCAAATAGTTTTAAAGAAGACTGCAAAAGATGTTTTCTTTATTTATTTTAATTTGAAAATCTCCCCATTTGTACCCTACCTTGTTTCAATAGATCATAATTTCAACAAGGTGTAATGAATCATCAGACTCACCTTTAACTGTTGCAAATTTAAACAAAAAATTAAAATTACTGGTAACTTGCTTATAATTGAAGATCCCTTTAGAAAACAAAGGTTGCGAATACACTTCATCCCTTAAATCAAGGTTGTAAACGTAACCATTTATTTTGAATGTCATCCATGAGATTTTTAGAAACAGTAAATGACCACACACTTGAGCCAAATTTGGAACACAAAAGGAAATCACACATACTTTCTAACATTTGCACAATATGACAAAACCATGTTAAAAGATGTATTTTTCTTACTTCTTACAAACTCTACTTTTGTCATCTCTTCCAAATCCGATATCCAGCAACAAAAATGATCCATATAATACAATGTAAGAATTTGTTCTCCAATGCATCACAAACACAAGTATTAAAACAAGATCGTTATTATTATAAATTGCCAGAGCAGATGCATGAAAAAGCTCTGCAATTCTGATGTCCTAAATTAATTAATAATATTTAATTTCCTTCTTCCTGTACTGAGGGTTTGTGTGTATATTTACATATACATAGAAACAAGGTTACATGCAGATATTAAAGAGATAACTGAAACATGTATATGATTAACCCAAAACAGAATTGAAATAATTAAGCAAACTTACTCCTTAAAGAAATGTAAGCTGTAACTACCATAGACAGATTTGTTTTAGAAATCAAAAAGGAAAGTGGGCTTTTTTAAAAAGAAAGAAATATTTTTGATTATATACTGTAATAATTCCAACTCTTACTTTTCTGCATTTGCACGAAGACATTATCCCTTTCCTTTCACTACGTCCCATTTATAAAAAAAATCAATAGAGAAAAAGATAAAATGAACAGATTATAAGGTATACATTACCGATCAAACCTAACTTAACACCAGAGGTATCCCAAATAAAACCCCATGTTTATTTATGTTGTTTACCCTGGGTTTTCTTTGTAAAAATTTGGGTCCACTCGGGGTTTATCCGGGGTTTACTTTGGGTTTACTTGGAAATTGCTTTTGAGGTCAATTGTACACACTGAAGTGTGAAGCAGACCCATCTATTAAAAGTGCTCAATGCGTGATCAATAATGATCTAAATATCTATTTACTCAACTATGGCAATTCAATCTTTACACACAAGTGCTTGTTTGCTAGTTATACATTGTACATGTACGTACCCGTTTTTGTTTTCTGTAGATTTTTGAATTCCTTTTTTGTTTACGTGTTTTAAAAGTGTACTTTGTGAAAAAAATCATTGTAAGCATCATTTTTAGAGCTTCATGCTATACTTGGTAATATTCATTCTTATATGCGATTCAAATGCTTTGTCATGAGATATTAAAATGAAAGCCTTATGCTATGGTATATACGATTTGATGAACGTCATCTTTTAACTTTAAAAAAAGTTCACAATAAAAAAAAATACTACTTCATTCATTTATGTTGTTTATAAACCTATTTATTAAATGAAAGAAAAATATAATATTGTAAAATGATTTTTCAACAACACAAATTACTCAATGTAACACAACACAAAGAAAACAGAGTGCTAATGCAAATAAGTTTAATAAGGTTATAAAACAAATAATACAGAAAATAATATTTCTTATGATTAATAGTTCTGATCTAATTTCACAGTTCTCTCCAATTATAGTTCATTAATAATCAATTGGCATTGGAATCAAAGAAAATTGTAAAAGAATTAAAGTCACTGTCCGATTGTTGTTAAGCACGGGGTAAGCCGGGAGTCTTTGCACATAGGAACCTTGCTCACTGGTGGTGTGTTGAGGACCGACTCTTCTTGACCAAGCACGGGTATTTAATGCGTCCGAGGAAACAATCGGGCGGTGTCTCTTCATATCGTAGTTGACAAGTGTATAGATGAAAGGACATTCAGCAATTACTTTGATGTTTATGCCATGGGGTTCCACGTAGTCTATCTCCCTATCAAACCCAAAAGAGGTACCAAACACTTTTGTTATACTTTCATGTTAAATACTGAAATCTGATTGGTTAAGACGCAGTTAATAATATTTACTATTACCCTCAGCGTTAGCAACGCACTTGGCAACGGGTAACATTAAAAAATGTTACATGCGCGAAAATTATGCGCGTACGGTTCGCTGTAGAATTCAAGTTATTCCTATATAAAAGCAGTAAAATTTTCTTAAAAATTTCAAAAAAGACATTCCGTATAACAAAATAAATAGTGCCTGTTTGGGAAGATAACAGTTGAAATTGACACCCCTCGAAAACCATTGTCAACCTCCGCTTCGCGTCGGTTGACAATGGTTTTCTCGGGGTGTCAATTTCAACTGTTACCCTCCCAAACAGGCACTATTTATATAATAATTCATTTAGGGATCACCACGCCATGGTCAAGAAGTCCATATCAAACCCAAAAGAGGTACTAAGCACTAAATGCTTATTTATGATCACCACGCCATGGTCAAGATGTCTCTCTGGCTATCAAATTAATCCGGCACAAAAGGTATGTTTATTTATCACCATCACGGCATGGTAAAAATTATACTAAATTTTTATCGGGTGTTTGTACTCTCATCCATAAATCCCGCAAATGTATTTATTACTCTCCAGGTAGACGAGATAATAGATAAATGCAACATACACAAAAATTATAATAATAGCACAATTTGTTGTATCTAATTGTGTTACATCAAGTATGAAAAAGGAAAGTATGAAAGTAAATGAGATGAAGTAAACATACGACAAGACACAAAACATGAGACGTGCACTTGGCCTCGGTCTGGTCAACGAAAGCAATAACAGACAGTATGCCAAAATGCGAAATCGACTTTTAAAATTTCACCCGACAAGCGAAACATATGTTACATATATGAAACAAATGTCATATCCTTAATTTCTTTGAATGCGATGTGATTCAATACTGGTGCATACATCAAGTTTAAGATCAAAATGGAGAAAACAATGGTGTTCATTTAATGAACTGGTTGCTTTTAAAACCCATGTGGAATCCTTTTGTATGTCAATATGAGGGTTGTCCAAAAAATTCGTAGACAATCACGCTTTTGTCATTTTAAATGCGTTTATATGTATACGGAAATCTTTGTCATAAAATTTCAAATCAAATAAGTGATTTTGAATGTTTTTCATAAAAATAAATTAGAATTTAAATGTATCAAACGGTAGCAGAAAGTACGCTCGGCCCAGCGTAAATTTTTTAAAAAGATATAACGGCAAAACATGTCCTTAAAAACGCCTGATGAAGCAACGTCAGCTGATTACACGGAACAACGCGTCCATCATAGAGGTCTGTGTCGACTGAGGTAAAACACCGATAGAAACACAACAACTGATGAAGGAAACGGGAAAAACTTCGAAATAGTTCGAGTTTACCTATCTGCAAGTGAAACAAGCGATGTTTTGATGGAGCGTTGGATTGAGGCTTCTGGAAATACGGTGAATGCGGCAAATTATTCTCAGATAAACCCAGGACTATGACGTTTTAAGAACGCACGTCGTTATAACTCAACGTCAGACTGGGCTGTGCGGCCTATATAGGCAATGTATATATACAATGATAACTCCAATACAAAAATGTACATTGCTCTGATTTTTATACATATACATTACTAAACTCTAGATCAAAATATTATAATGCTTTCCTGAAAATTGCTCCCTTAATGTGAATAAAATTACATGTGGCCACAGATTTTGGACAACCCTTGTATATGATACGCGTGGAATCGAATGTAATGCAAGAATATATGTATCAATGATTTGACATTAAAGTTTAATGCACTGATGTTGTATAATATGCATGTTTCTTACATAATATACGCCTGAATTTACTTTATATGATGTTGCAATATTTCAACAGAATCCCTTGTACTGACTGTAGTTTTTTTTCTTTCTTATCCCCACTTTTTCGATCGGCAGAATTTTTAAAGAGAGGAATGGATATACTTACTAAAAATTTTAGGAATAAAAAAAATAATATTACCTATAGGTGCTTTCAATTATATTTCAAAATTCTTTTCCGGTCGTCATTTCCCTCTCCCTTGACAATTCTTTTTTTTCGAGATCACAGAAACTGTTAAGACTTGAGAAACTAAAATCGTGGAATGATAGACATATGTTTGTAAATATGTTTAAATTGGTTTGTTTGACTCGTCGTAACTTCTGGTCGTCACAGGAAGTCCTAAAAATTCTACTTCTTTTATTTTTGTCATTTGGCACGGAACAAGTTCTTTTACTACAAACAATTGCACACGTTAGCTATCAATTAAAAATAAACAATCAAATTCTACTTTCGGTGAGATATCTTTAATTAAATCGGTACCAATCAGACCCAACCTAACACCAGAGTAAACCCCAACTAAACTCCGGGTTTACTTTTTAGGTTTACTAGGGGTTTTACTCTTAGTTTGCTTTTTGAACATTTGGGTCCACTCGGGGTTTACTTTGGGTTTACTTTGGGTTTATGTGGGTTTACTTTTGAATTGCTTCTAGGGACAACTGTACTCACTGAAGTTTGAAGCAGACCTGTCTATTATCTTACCATATTTCTGTCTGTAACTCCTGTCCCTTGTATATTCCGAATCCACATGTAGCGGCTGCTTTCAGGGGTATACTTCTGATCGGGGTTTTCTCTCTGTGTCCCCTCTGGGTTTACTTTGAGTTTACTTTTTGTCCACTCTAGTAAATCTTGAGTAAAGCCAGCATTAACCAAGTAAGTAAACCCAGGGTATAGTTGGAGTTTACTTTTTACTAGGTTGAGTCTGATCGGTACTGTATCTCAGAAGCTTTTACTTTACAAATTAAATTTTGTTCTCGCTAGTTCTAGAAATCTATTGACTTTTATCTTTACGAAGAAAGACATTTGTTTAAAGATGGATTTATCAGGTGTCTTTTTGTCCACCGTCACTTCCGTTTGTAACCGGAAGTCTTTAATAAGTTCAACCTTTGTTTTTTTTTCGTAGAATTAGCCTGAAAAAAGTACATTAGGTTAATGAGCAATACTGACATTCTTTTATTGAATATTTTTTGTTTGTCGGTTTCCGATCTTAAGACAAACAAAAAACAAAAAAAACTCAATGATATCTCAGATACTCTACTTACTAATGTAAACATCTTAACTTTTTGGGATGATAGCAAGCACAGCGAGCTCCATAGACAAAGTATACAAACGGAGATATAATTTGTGTTCAGATTTCCACATTGTTCATAGAAAATTTTATGGGCCCTGTTGAAAAAGTTCTTCATTCCCAATAGTCCTTTTCGGTGCATACCGAGATAATGGAAAAGAAAGCGTTTCTAAGGAAATTTCTGACCTTTAAATCGCATACATCTTTTTTTTAACAATAGAAATACTTAAAAACACTAGCAACACAAATGCTAACGTTAAAAAGAACTTTACCTATCTGAACTTTAGCTGAAATGTGACGTCATTTCATCCCTCGAATTTATTTTACAATTTACGAAAATTGTCGAGAGCAAAAAAAATAAAATAAAAAAAAAATAACTTTAAGTATGACGTCACAGTGATCTCGCACTTTATTTATCGCGAAAAATTTAGAGGTGGATCAAACATATGAACTGCGTGTTACGTGTAGTAAGTACTCGCCCGCGACTCTTTGGCTGATTAGTTTTGTTCTTATATTTTTTGGCTTAAATAAGGGGATAATACACATGCAAGTCACACGCTAAGTTTCCTGCTTTATCGATACACGCGTATATAACATAGTAAGGTAGGTGGGGAAAATTAGATATACTTGAATTCATGTCATTTTGTATTTAAAAAGAAAGAGAAAAAAAAATAAGCAATTAGAATATCGATACGCATACATGTCTACAACGCATATATATAGCATACTAAAATTAACAAACTAAAAAAAGAATATACTTAACAGTGGAAAATAATTAAAAATCAGATATAGCCAAGCATTTTTAAAAATTAAAAGAATGATAAAACATCTAATAGGATAAAAAAACAAGCTTAAGGACTTTGTATTTATCAAAATATTTTATTAGTCTTTTTTTACATTTGATCAAAGCAACTTGACTCCGTGAAAGATGATTTTTGTATCGTTGCAAAAAAACGTTGGTAAACGTATTTAAACGTGTTTTAGGTCGGGACAAATCCATGGTGCGTACGTAAAAATAATGAGTTATATGTGTAGTTCCTTCTTCGCTTGCCCCGTCATTCACAACTGATAACATATTTGGGTTTTTTATATTTTGAAATTCTATATAGAAACAAAATAGGTGCATATATACACCATAAATATAAATGAGAGAGAGATAGAGATAGAGAGAGAGAGGGAGAGAGAGAGAGAGCTGCCCAGGTCTCGGTATTGGTATCTTTGTTGGAATTCGCCCTCCAGTGACGGTAATTCCTGTTATACTCAGTGCCCACTAAGTGCGTCCGCATTCGTAATGTACAGTGTTGACCCGACCATTGTACTTACCCCTATGTCGCAACGTTTATGGAAAGCCGGTACTCAAAGCACCATGCTTAAGACATCACGTCAACTCGCTCTCACGCTAGATTTCGGGAAGTCCTCCACGACCGTTGACAAAACTGTATCGCCTCAAAGAGCTACACTTGGAGACCCCGGAAAAAAAATGTTCAACAAATTTGTTGCCAAAAAATATAAAAAATGCAACCAAAAAGGCTGTCATTCAAAATACAGAACGCTTAAACAAATTACAACCAGTATCCACAGTTACGGCTTCAATAAATAACATCGGTTCACATATATATTGTATTGTATATTAACACGTAACAATTTAACATTAGCACTTATACTAAAACTGAGGTCAGGAACACGTGGCAAATTATACAGTATACTATTCTTTCGCTACCCGACACAAACTTTACACCCCTTATATAGCAACACTGGTTTAAATGCTCGGAACAATGGGGCTTCTTGCAGGGTAATGATACAACTCTACCTGTACAGCATCGAGGCTTAAAAAGGAAAAAATCAAACAACACCAATATTGATTGCGACAATATTAGTTATATGACTGTAGTTTTGTTTGAAATGTTTTGTTTGAATCGGCGTTACTTCCGGTCGTCACAAGAACTTGCAAAAAGCAGTTAGCGACAACATTACAAACACATTATTATGTGATGTGTTTCTCAAATATGTGGGAAAAAACCGTTTTAAACTATATAAAATATAAATGTAAAAGCTGATAGGTTTCTCACTGTGCAATTCATACTTCAGTTTAATTAATCAGTCAAAAGTGTAAGCGTTGGAGAATATACACATCCTTTATTGATGACGCTATGACAAAGAGGATTCCATTATGAAAAAAAGAAATGTTTTACTTCATGAGGTTTGAGGAATAGTTATATACACATGCTGTTTATTCTATCTCAACATATACAGGCCTAGTTAGGAAACATGTACTTAATCTATAAGAAAATAAAATTAATATTCAACTGTTTACAAATCATACTTATACAGTTGTTTGCATAATTGATTTCATCTAATTATTTCAGTGAAAGTTGATTGTAAACAAATAAAATCACATCTTCCTGGAAAATTTTAATAGATTGCATTCTGAAATCAGGAAAATGATCTACTTCCCATAATTTATAACATATTGCAAACAGGAACTTTTCCAAAGTTCTGCCAGAAAAATCGAAGCAGATCGTATTCTATTCTTAACAAGCATTTCCTTTTTGTATCTCATATAACTCATTAAAATTGGAAAAAATATATGTGTACAAGAAAAATAAAGAAATCAAAGTACTGAAAGTACTGGAAAGCGCTAAGCCTGGAAGAAAGTGTTAGAATATACAATTTGTTATGAAAATACATGTAAAGAATCATATTTGAAATGATGTAGAATTTGGATATGCCTTAGTTATAGAATACACAAATCATTTCAATGATTAATGCATGCCGTCGTCTTACAATGAAAACAAAACGCTGCTGATAATGAATAAATGTAAGCATTTCTTTATTTTTGAAGCATGAGATGTTTTATCAATTTGACTGTAAATCAAAGTTACCAATTTACAAATCATAATAATCTGCGGTAAAGCATGTTTACAAAGATCATGATTGATTTTAAAATTTTAGCAATTTCTGGCAATCGAGAACATTTGTAGTAATTTTATAATAGTATTGCTTGTTATTTTTATACAGATTTTGCTAATGTTCATCAGAGCTACAGAACAC
Organism: Magallana gigas; assembly: GCF_963853765.1. NCBI lineage: Eukaryota > Metazoa > Mollusca > Bivalvia > Ostreida > Ostreidae > Magallana > Magallana gigas. The sequence continues at coordinate 32,416,911 of NC_088861.1, forward strand.
ATAAAATAAAGTAAAATAAGATTGTCGCAAATAACAAAAATCAGACTATGATTATTATTTATTTATGTTTATTTGCTAATTTTCATCATATTTTTATTATTACGTCTGACAACTTGCAAACAAAAAACATGACGAACATTAAAAAATACAGTGGCAAATTACGATACCAGTTGCAAAATAAAAAATCAATAAAGTTTTGACAAAAGTAACTAAAGATAATACTGATCGGATTAGAGATCTGCCTTGCAGGAAATGCCACTTCTTCTAAATGTTAGCTTTGGTATTCAAACAATATTTACAGCCTTCTGCTACAATACCCAATGCAAAGACCATTAATGTATTAAGAGCATGTCTACGAGAAAACCATGCAAATATGGAAAAAAGCTGCGGCAGCAAGTCTCAAGAATGGACAGAATTTTATCATAGATTTAAAGGATACCCATCTAGAGTCAGATATATGATGTTTGTTTTATCACTGGATGTTTCTATTTATAGTAACGGCCAGTATTGCATTCTGGTTAATTAGCCTCTAAAATCCAGAAAAGTTAAGAGAGAAATTGTCAAATTCAGTAATTAATTACAAAATGTATAAACAATGTTTGAAAAAAATAAGACTATATTCTTAAGAGGAAGTTTAAACCTTTAATCGTTGCATATTTTTTTTTCATATATCTATTTACACCATGAAGTCCCAAGGGTGTAAATGTTGGCAGTATGCCAGGAAATGATAATTATACATTTTTGTCAATTTTTCAGAAAGAATTTCTCAGAAAATGGCACATTATTTTTTGAAATTTTGTGTTATTAAGAAACTGTTTGATGTATTCTTACAAATATATAAAATCCATCTTTGGACTCTCAAGGACTAAAAAGTAATAAATTAACAAAAACATCCCATTTTCAAATAAAATAAAAATTTGTTGGTTTTTGAAATTTTATTTTACAAGCAATTTTAATCCACTTAAGTCAATATTTGTAATTAAACATGAAAAAACCCACCCTATTTTGCTTTTAATTAAAAAAAATTTAGTGGATATCATTGTTTCTCATAGAATTCTTATTCATTACATTTGCATTTCATTACTACTGTTAGAATTGTCTCCCCTGTTGCGCTCTTCTGTAGAGAAGGTAAACTAGTCAGAATGTTGACAAAGCAATACAAGTTTAAGTTCAGGCTACATGTGTAAGTATTGAGAAATGCTGTGAGTGTTGTTAATATATATTATGATATTGAATGATTTTAATTGCACAAAAATTGCCCCATCTTGTTAGTGATATTCACTATATCACATATTGAAGTTTGATGGAGACTTGTACCTAGTCTATAAACTGCTATTTTCTGTCCCGATATAATTAAGCAGCACATTTGGACGAAATTTTAATCAAAATATACAAACTTGTGATAGAAGTACAATTAAAATAGATGAAGGGGAAATTTTCCAAGATAATCTCATTCACAGATTATCATATTTTACTCGAAAAAATCCACAAAAATGAGAACTGATTTCTTACAAAGATTTAATTTATAATGGAGTATGACCTGAGCGTAGCCTGGTCACGCTAAGATTATTCTTTCTATGTTGAAATAATTCTGGATTCACTAGGAATGCCTCGTACAATTTTTCATCGTTATCATCGGAGTCTGTTGCAATATACATCACATTTCTATACGTGTACATTTCACTGGCTATCTGTAAACTACCCTTTAGATGTTAAGCTTAGACTTCATGGAATCTTGAAATGACGGGGAGGGAGCCAGGGTTTTTCAAGTTCTTGAGAATGTAGCACAGTAAGTACATCTGGAATTATTAGAGAGGTCTACTCCCTACCTCTCTTTTAGCAGTTTATATCCTCTTGGAAGAAATTAAAGTTTGTACCTTTTCTTAAAATTAAAATATAGTTGTAAACGAAAAAATGAGGTGTTAGGTTACCCTTTCCCCCGGGGATCTCAACCTGCGAAAACCACATATGAATATAAACATAAACTACCGGTATAAAAAGTTATCCCAAATATTAAAATAGACATCATAACTTGTTTTTGTGGGATTGTTATTTGGGATGTTCTTTAATTATAACCCATCATAAGAAGACCTGGTCCCAGAGTTATGAAGCACTCTCTTATTGTCTTGTGATTAAAAACATTGAAAAAATGAAATGCTAATAAAATGTGTCTCTATATTATATTACGCTGATATTCTGCTCATATTTACTAATTTAAAGCGTAATTTATGACGCATCATATTTTTATTAACATTTTTTCAGGCTTGATATCGGGTCCCTCTACCCCTCAAACAATAAAAGTTCAATCCTTTATACTGTCGGACAAAAATAATTACCAAATCTACCTTATTCTATGATCATTTAATGTGATGGACATTCATTGGCAATTGACACCACACCACTTCCACATTTTTAAAAATATTCTGTTAAATCAACAAAGATATGTTTAATCATTTTTTTTTTCATGGAGGTGATCCTTTTGTTTTTTGTTTTTGTTTGTTTGCTTGTTTTGGGGGGTTTTTTTTTGTTTTTTTTTTCTTTTTTGGGGGGATTTGATTTTGGGGGGATTTGAAATTTGGTCCTACTTCCTGAATTAAAAACTTACTAGTTCAAGTATAAAAAATGAAAAGATACACATGCAGAGAGAGAGAGAGAGAGAGAGAGAGAGAGAGAGAGAGAGAGAGAGAGAGGAGAGATTGGTAAACAATATGTAAAATTACACACCAAAAGAGCCCGGCTTTAAGTATTTCAGTACTTTGAATTTTGTAGTTTTGCCGTAATTATTCATTCGTGTATCTAATGGGCACTCTGCTTGTCTAAATGTGTAGCACTGGCAAATAAGTCCACTTCAGCTTACATGTATATTCAAATTCCCATTTTCCCATGATTTCTCGTGTGGTTTTTTTTTTATTGAGTTTTTCACTTTCACAACATATATACATACATACATGACTTATCTTGAACATGTATTTATATAATCATCTTGAAAAGCTTTTAAGTATATGATTATTCTATATTAAACAGTTCTTATGTAGTGAAAGTAAATTTTTGAGAGAGAGAGAGAGAGAGAGAGAGAGAGAGAGAGAGAGAGAGAGAGAGAGTAAATAAAGGGGAGAGAGCAAGGGAAGGTTTGGGGCATTGTTCACATATGGATATAAAACTTAAACAATAATCATGTGATAGATCCCTGTTCTACAGGGATACTTAAGGGAGGAAAAAAGGATAAAACACATCACAGTTCAAAACAAGATTGAGATGAGACACAATAAAGAGACAATTTAACTATATATAATACAGTGCTATAGATTATCACATATTTTTTGCCAATGGCTTTCATACTCCTTATATCTACAATTTTTCATTAGCATATATTTTTCAGTCAAGAGCCTTTCTATTACAACATTTTTTAATCCATGTATATTTGGAATTGTATTACTTTTGTATTTACAAGAAAAAATATATTGCTTCACAATAAGAACCAACAAGTTAAAAAATCTATGAATATCTCTATTTTTATATTTTCCAAAGAGAACTGATTGTTTATCAAATGTTAGTAACAGAGCAAACTGTCGCAAGATCCAGTCTTCAACAGCAGACCATAATTCTTTTACAATAGTACATTCATAGAAAAAATGCCCAATACTCTCTTCATCTCTTTTACAGAAAGTACATACAGGAGACTCTGCTTTTTTTATTTTGAAAAGATATTTATTTGTCGGAACAATCCTATGAAGAATTTGGAACTGTAACCAATGTAGTTTTGATTCTTGTGTAGATTTCTCGTGTTTTAATGACATTGATTTAAAAAAAAAACCTGAAACGTGTTGAAGCAATCCTTCAGTTCAGTAAAATATTGTTTGGCTCGCGAATATGTCTGGTTTTCCCCCATAATATACATGTTACAATGTAAAGCTAATGCCAAACTACAGATTCTGGAGAGTTTTAAAAGTAGAAAAATGTCCAACTTTAAGACAATATATTTGCAATATAATGGAGAGTCCAAAGACAGATTTTTGATATATTGTAAAGATAAATGTCCTTTTATAACTAAAACAGATTTAGTGAATTTAAAGTGCCATTTTCTGACTTTTAAGCATTTAAAAAATGTATATTTTCACAGTTTTACAAAAAATTGGAAACATGCCAGATTTGTGACCTATCTGCACTTAACAGAAATAATATAGGGGAATTCTCACAAAATGAATTACACATGTGTACCTTGTAAGTGTTAACTCTAAATGACTTTTTGAATTCATATTTAAACTAAACTCAGAATTCTTAACAATGATTTGGTGAATTATACAAAATTTTATTCTTAAAAGGGTCAAAATTCTATTTTTAGTAACAGTGCTGCAGAACCAAGTTTTGACTGACCTTATCAAGAACTTTTTTATGGCAAATTAATTCATATAGATGCACAATGTTACACACAAAATATGAAGTTGATCAGAGAACCTTGCTCCCACCACCTTTTGCATGGTTTTCTCGTAGACATGCTCTTAACATTACCGGATGTTAGAATATAAATATAATACAAAATGAAGTCGCTTCTAGTAAATTTAAGTATCAACAAGACAGTCTCATCTGTAGTATATTTTAGGGTATATTATTGAATTTAATGAAGTCTGTTGCTCAAATCTCATCATACGTAAAAAGTAGCGCGTTTTAACAAGTTTAATTTAAAGGGCGTTGTCATGGACGCCGATTCAGATGTCGCATCAGTATTTCACAGTAGGTTCACGTCAAAACAGGTCTGAAGAAAAAGTATTTCCGAATTTTTCTTCGAATTTGGGCCGTTTCCGCCTGCGACAAGGGCTAACCTTTTTTGTTTTAAAAAACATGTGTAAGTTATCTGACCATCCAACTTTTGTAATAATGAAAGATTATTTGATTTTTTATGCGTGTTGTTTTTTTTGAGGAAAAATGGATGAAAAGTTTTTGACTTGTGGTCTTGTGCTTTTCAAGCACACGTATAACTTCGACGTAACAAACTCTCACGCATTGATGGATACACATGTGTTTTTGCTACTAAATCGTAAAAAGGGTTTTGTTTAAAAAGATATCAAGAGGATTTTCCCTGACGTTTGTTTTGAATTTATGACTTGTATCTAGATATGCGCATTTATGGTAGGGATATATAGTAAACTTCAAGCGCCGATCGAGGGGGGGGGGGGTTCCGAACCACCCTTTAAAGTTTAAATTTCTTTAAATTACCTTATAAGATTATCAACAATATGCCTCGGACCCCCCTTGGCCATCTTCGCTAGCCAAGTGTCCGATTCGTTTATTTTTTCATCTCATTTCTGAGAAAAACGAATCGGACACTTGGCTAGCGAAGATGCCCTTTGGCAAAATTTAAAAAAACCCAACACAATTAACACTTTTAATAAGATATATAAAGCAATTTTAATAGTGTCCTCTGGCAAATAAATATTTCCGTCCGGATAGTACTAGCAATAATAATAGTTTATATAAAGAAACATTTGGTCTGGCGGGCGAGAATTTTGGAGACTTAACCGTTTAAAAACACTCGAAACCTATTCACATCACAAAATTATTCCAATTATTGCTTAAAACTAGATACACAATCCAATGCATATAACACCCATTTTTTTCTTTAAAATTCTAATTGGAAAGAAATCATCATCATGAACGTGATATATTTTGGAGCACCCATATCCGATATATAATAATAATATTCATTAAATGAAATTTATTGCAATTTTAATCCTGATAGAAGAAATGTATCTACATGCAAGATAACTTGAAGATATTAAGTTTCCCAACTGCATAGTTATGAGTTCTCCCGAGTATGACTTCTCCAAGGTACGACCTCCCTAGCATCCGCCAGTAGGTGGCAGTATTTCGGAAATGCGAAAACGAAACTGGAAGTAGGGTTAGAAATCTGACGAAAAAATAGGTATCATATAATGTCCATCAACATTTTAAACATAAAGACATCTTATCGATTAATTCAGATAAAACAAAATATATATAATAAGGGAAATAATAATATTGCAAGAAAAAAATGATTATGCTGTACAATGTAAATTTGTTCTCTTGATTAGATTAATGGTTTACAAAATAGAATCATTATTGTATTTTTTGGGGAAAACTTTGTTCATCAAACTGATTTACTTAAGATTCCGGAATTAGAGCCTTTTTTTTTTTTAATTTTTTTTTTTTTTTTTACAAAAGTATGTTTGCAGAATTATTAACTCAATACTCAATACCTTTATCCTTTATCCCTGATTAAGGTACCATGCAGTTTTATTCAGGCACCCTCCAATTACAATTGACAATATAAATCTAATATAAGATACGTTTGCGAGTGTTGGGTAGTACTACAGTATAATTGCCCTACATGTTTACTACCGGGTTAACCATAACTTCAAGATAAAAACTTCAATCATAAACTTAAATATTGACACTTGCAAATGTGTCCATTATATAACACTGTTTGTGCAATCCGCTGTTATTTCTGCATAACATCATTATGGGTCACGCGATCAAAGTAGCGCATGAATTATTTAGGTAACTACTTTTTCTATGTGCTCAAACTAACCGATTTGTGCTGAAACACACCTATTAATATTATATAGATATTGTAAGGAAAACAAAGTTTAGGTATAAAAAATAAACGTATCTGTATTTTGTTATCCGAAGTTTTATTCATTCATTTCAAAAAATAAAATTAACATTAATTGCAGGGGATAGATGATTCAGGGAGGAAAGGCTTGTAAACAGAATAATGTTTATGGATCGACATTGAAACGAGCTGTTCTTGAAAATTACAATCGGAGTTAATCGCAAACGCAATATCACAGACCTCTCGTGTCTAATCCATTCACGGATCACGGTCAAATTTAACTCCTTGTCCTTCTCTGTCCGTTTTGTTCTGTAAAAGAACTTAGAAGTTAAAAAACTTTCCTAAATAATGTCGCAGGAAAATCATAATGCTTTTGAATTTGATTCTGCGATAGAGTTTCCCCTAAAAATGCCTTAGTAGACTCTAACTCAACTTTCGATCGTTTTGTTTTCAAATGTCCAACCGCTTTGCGACTTCAACAGAAGTGGTACTATTCCGCCAAGCTTAAATAGTTTTTGTCGATTAAACATGTGAATTTTTTTTCTGTTTCACTTCATTATAATAAAAAATTGATTTCATGTCAAAAGTAGTGTCCTATTTTTTATCATGATAATCAAATACTTGCAACATTGTTGTTCTATTTTTTGTTACGTAATCTTAATCGAAGCGGCTTTCTAAGTCATCACAAAAAGGTAAGTATGGAGCATTGTTATTGTCATCATTTGCAACAATTTGCAATATTAGTAAATAGAAGAAATAAGGTATCATTTTTGGATGTATATCGGGATATAACTACGGGTTGGTAGTGATTAAATCTTCCATAAAGCCCTTCAGGCTTTATGGGATTTGATCACGTGACCAACCCGTAGTTATATCCCGATATACATCGAGAAATGATACCTTATTTTAAAATAGTGAAACTTGTATTGGCATTCTTTTGTGCCCAAACATGAAATCTAAACGCATGTATTTCCAACAACATGAAAACAATCTTGCAAAATAACCGCATTAAAGAACTCTTAGAACACATCACATATTGTTTGTTTGCGTCTGGAAAGAATTAAATGGAATGTTGAAAATAGAAACATAAGAACATATTTTTTGGGAAAATCAAAACTAGCGATATTACAAACTAGAACAAAGTTTTACGGATTTTGAAAGCTTGCATTTTTACATTATTAAGCATTTATCTTAAGTAAATATGTTATTTGTTTAAAGCCTTATTTAATTGATTAAACCTATAATTTTTTTTCTATGTGAAATACTTAAAATTACTGTTAATGTTCAAAGTGGTGTAAGTGATTGCTTATTAATCAATTCGAACACTCATAATTTGTAACAATCACTTGATTATGGATAATGACTAATAACTATAAAGAAAATTAAGTATAATCAAAAACTCTTCATTAATACGCTTGTTATTCTACTTTAACACATTGGATGGATGTGTTCACAACTATATCAAGTTCTCTCTTCGAGCAAACCTGATAATGTTTAGATAGCCATCTCCGTGTCAATCTTACAAAATTAAAGACTTAACTACAAATGATTTGCAACTGTTATTATTTTTAGGTTAACTATAATCAAATACATAAAATATTATTAACATCGGCTTATGTGAACGCAACAAGAGGCACATGAGGCACATCGCTCACCTGAATAAGTGTTAAGTGTAATATTATTTTTTTAATTTTCAAAATGTTTTCGATATATTTTTAAGTAAAAATTCCGATGTAGTTCTGTTCTCAAAATCGATACCAAAGGAGGAAGACACAATTCAACCGACATCAAACGTTCCACTACTCTGCGTGGTTGCATGACAATCATCCAAACACACTACACTTTTTACTGACGTACGGGATTCCGGCACAATTAACCCAACCGTTCTCTTACTGGTCTCAAAGCATTTCCACTATCCTTTTTGGACATTCATTGCTTTTTTTTTTATCTCAAAAAGATGACACGTAATGGCATGTTAGAATAATAAACAAAGTTAATACATGTATACCGATAACAAATACAGGCACCTGACGTTAGAACTATTGATTTTTACAATAAGATTCAAAGTACTCTAACAATTAAAAAGTTCGTCACGACCCCCATTTTGATTTTTTAGACCGACTTATCTGACACGATTCTCTTGCAGCGATTCATGCAAAGTTAAAAGGTAAAAATAAATCCGTTCGCCACTTTCTAATTTTTTGTGTAAACTCGTGCATCACCTAATGAATTACGATGCAACCGTTCCGTTCATTAAAAACCATACTCCAAAAATCAGAGACAAAAATAACAGAAATTGGCAACTCCGCAATTAGCGTGATAATGTTATGGGACCAACCTTACTTTGAGAACTACAAGTATGTCTAATAGAGAAGATCATGTCGGGAGACAAATCATCGGAATGCAGTGTAAACAATGCCGAAATAAGACTTATTTAATACAGATACCTAAGATTAAGAAGAGTGTCAGTTAGGATATGATCAGGATAATACAGACATGAATATTTTGTTTAATCAGCGAGTGTTATAAGGTAAGCAGATCGACATTTATATGGCTTTACCAGCCTTTCCTCTGTCAGTGTGTACAAAAAAGGCAAAAGTGTAACACTACCCCGGATATTATGAAAGATGACTTTGGTAAATATCAACGGTATATGACCTAAACTACTTGAAAAGTGTTGTTAGAATCTTGTGCTTCGTTGTTTTAAATGAAAAATACGTAGTATTGACAATGAAATTATAGAAGTTGAGAGGGTTTCCGATAAATATTTACAATATGTATTTTATGCGATTAACAATATGATTTTAGCAGTAATACTAATAAACATGAACTAATTGCCGATCGAATTATTGAAGCAAACATACAAATGAACTTTGGGGTAGTGTTACACTTTTTGATTTTTTGTTAAGGTAAAAAATTGATCTATTTTTAACTGTCACGTAATACCATGGCACGGCAGCTTTAAAGATCGAGTCGATTCCGAAGTAGAAAAATAATATCTTGGTGAACACATTCCCTTGGTATTAATTGTCCGCACGGTTTTCTAAAAAAAAAAAAAGCCCAGTTTTTTAATTGATCATTATTTTGACGGTCATTAAACTCGGAGTTGCCTTCACCTAACCGCGTAATCTGATTATCGCAGTGAAAAGAGAAAAAGTAGATTGCGAACATATATATCTTCCTGTTAAATTAAAATATAGTTCAAGCTTTGTTGGAATCAGAGAAATGATCTACTTCCTGAAACTTAAATCATGTTGCCAACAGGAACTTTTCCAGACGTTTTGCCTGAAATGACGATGCAGATCGCATCATATCTATAACAAGCATTTTCTTTCCGTGTCTTATGTAACCCATTTAAAATTCGGGAAATCAAATACATGAAATTGAAAGATAAGGAAACATATGTCGGTCCCATTGAAATCTAACGAAATATAATTGACGAATTATAATGAACCACAAATACAAACGCACCCATCTACCCACCCATGCACATATACATATGCTGAATGTTGACCTTAACTACAGAGTTTTAACCTGTTTTGAAATTGATTTGTTCTACGTGATAAAAAAAGTATCAACTTATGTCAGTTTCAAAATTCTTATTTGTCAAACAACATCATCTTTAGCCACAGTTCAGATTCCGCATATGTATATTCGCCGTGGTTTGCGAGAATTGTCAAACAATTGCCGGTGTAACAAAGAAAATTGACCCGGGTTGAAAATTGACCGGGGGTCTTTTTTCAACGTTGAATGTTAACCCGGGGGTCATTTTACAACGTTGAAAATTTAGACCAATAGTCGAGAAATTTTTATCCGGTGTCATTTTTTAACAGTTCAAAAAAGATTTTTCTAAAATCTGAATACCTCGACACGTTGAAAATTGACCCTGTTGAAAAATGACTCCAACTTCAGTCAACTGAAGTAGAACTTGCTCTACCCGATATAAATGTAAGGTTTTCCGTTGAAAGCTTAAGTTTTAAGATTGTGATTATTTAAATTGTAATTGTTATTGTATTGCTTATTGTCCGTTAGATGTATTGTATTTGGACTTGGTTGATGGTTTTAAATATTGATTTGTCCAATTGCAGTCATTGAGTTTAGAACTGAAAATTTGATATCTTTTCATTTTTCGATGTAAATAAAATTCAGAAGATGACGTTATTCCTTCCGGATGGGACGGGCGAGTCGGGCTAGCATTTTTCTTTAACCTATAATTGATTTTCATTCCCTCGCGAGACAGAAGTTTAAGGTCACCAAGTACAGATAATTTATTAGTCTTAACTGTCCGATTTTTTTGTAGTTTAAAGAAAATATGTTATTTGTTTTCAAGTGTACTAGAACATAATGAAAATTGATGTCTTTATGTCCAAAAGTACATAAATCAACATTATTTCTCAAGTTAGTGTATCGGCTGGCACCTACAATGAATATTTAATAGATCTCTTAAAGCCCTGCATTCTTCCTAAAACTACTTCCTAAAACCCTTAAGGTGGAATAACACACCTGGAAAAAGTCACTCAAATTAATAGTAAACTATTTTATTATGGAAGATATAATGATAAATAAACTGTACATAGGTTAAATAAGTGAAAAAGGGAAAATTGCATGGAAAATATTAATATCCACTGTCAATTAGGATATAGTACTTGAAGTTTAAATGCTGACCTTTATAAAAATTATATTCCAATACTTGTTGGTTTCATATTGAAAATGATTATTTTCTTTCAATGCCCTAAACATGTTAAGGAAAGAAAAATTCTATTTCATTGCATATCAAATTTGGGCATCCAAAAACCTATAACTTTTGACTTATTAATTGCTGTCTGGAGATAATGATATTTCTTATGCTGAGAAATCTGCCTTAATTTTGTATATGAATACTAAATACTAAAAGATTAAATAATAATCAGTTATGTAAGTCAAATGATGTATCTGAATATGGGTTTTGCATGTTTATTCTTTCTCTTCTTACCTATTTACCGTTGTTTTGTTTGTTTGCTTATTTTTTTCTGCTACCAATTATTAATATTTTCATCTACTTTATGATCATATTGAGCATTAGTATGCTATCTTACATCCATTTATTAGATAAGCACTAAATTAAAAGATTCATTGAATTAGATTATATATGTAATTATTATTTGTACCTTGTGGTACCTTATGGTGAAGGTTAACATAGGCATTGCCTGTTGTCTGATCCATTCATGTAATATATTTACATAATAGCATATGTTCTAATCAAATCAGTATCTTTATTTTCACAAACTGACATCAATATTGTCCCTTTATTGATATAAGCTTTTAATATGTCTAACAAATACCAATATTCTTTATAAATTTTAAACAATTTCTTTGAGACATAAATACCACAAAAACAGCTGTAATGTTCGAATTGTAAACTACCAATAAAATAGTTAATACATATTTGAAGGGATAATATGTCACTTCGAGAAATAATCATTGAATTGTTTCATTGTTTTCGTCCGACTGCTAAAACATGTAAATCTATTGCATACATATGAAAAAAAAATGCTAAATAGATTGAAGTTATAGATTTTGATTTGTTAGTTTGTGCTTATTTGCTGTTGAATTTTGAACCGGTTTCATAAACAAAACTCCACGATGCGGGTCAATTTTCAACGAATTGGGGTCCTAATTCAACACCTTTTGTCTCAATATTCAACGTTGAAAAATGGTCCCCGGGTCAATTTTCAACCCGGGTCACTATTCTTCGTTACACAGGTCGTTTACTGGTCTTTTTTGGCAAATTTTATTTCATTTTAAGAAGTCATGGTAATTATCTGATAGCACACTCAGAAACTGATCGTAAACTGTATTGAATGGGTAATTGTTAGCCATCGTCATATTGTAATTAACGGGGTAGGTGTCAGTAGATAAAATAATTAATTCTAATTTCTCTGTGAGTTTACTGGGTGTTAGTATAGATATACAACATTTAACACGAAAAGTTCATTATGATGATAATAGTTATATATTTTTGATGGTTGATAGAATCAATCAAGACATAATCATAAAACGTCTCATGTTTTCAACAGACCGTTTAAAATTTAATACTATTATGTCAAAATAAATATATAGTTCTAAAGAATAGACATGAAAAAACATAATTTTAATTTGAATAAATCAAATAGTATAAATATAAATTCATTAATATTGGTTTATATGTTGCTAAATTTAGAACCAATTTCTTGATTAGAATTCTACGAAACGAGTCAATTGTCAACGAACTAGGTTTTTTTAACACCTTTAATCTCAATAACACGTTATATTAGGCATTGATATAACAATGTTGCTAGAAGAATAGAGAACTAATACCATGTACAAAAAAGATATACTTTAAATCATTACAAAAGTACTTGCACTTATATAATTATGTTTTATTTTGAGGAGTTGTTACGCTTTGATGAATTTACATGAAAATCGGTTTATGATGAAATAAATTGTTGAGTGTAAAGGACTATATTTGGTATGGTCAAATATCTGCCCCAAATTGTAGCCAAATTCTAAATAGTATTAAATAAAAATCAAATCTTCATAAATCATTGTATAAAGGATGCCTATCACTTAAATATTGATTTTAATCGTCATTGCTTATTTGCAAACAAATGAAAATATTCTCATTTTTTCTTTATAGTTTGCAGTTGGAAGTATACATTGTAGAGCGCAGGTATGCGCAAGTACGATTTTAACAGATGTTTTTTCTTCAGATAATTATACACATTTTACTAAACAATGATACTTGAGAAAGCCTGCGCTAGGCGTATCCCAGTCTAAAAACAATCGGAAAAGACCATTATTTTGCTACAATATATCAATTTATCCAAATAAGGCAATCTTCATGACGTCATTTCTACATTATAATCAATTAAACTTTTTTCTTCCAAAATAAGTTGTCGGTCCAATAGATCAAAGTCTATTGACCGACCGTCCAATAAATTACAGTCTACTGACCAGCGGTCTATTGTATCGCAGTCTATTGATCGGCAGTTAAGTGGATCACTTTCAAACCCGAATACACCAACAAAATAAACGAAAATATTTCATTTGTAATAAACAACAAAATTCCTTTGACAAGGTAATAATTATATTTGATGCATGTTGCGTTATGTTTTCGTATCACATTAGCAGGGCTGAACAATGATATTAATTGTCAATCATTCCTTTTATTCCTTTTAAAAGAAATACTTGTTATGTAATTGACTTGAATATTATGCTGCTAATTGGATCTTTGTTTTTCTTCTCCCCGTCCCCAATGTCACTTGATCCTATTCATCACCGTGTTTGCAAATTGAATATAAATAAACAAAATTAATATACTGCCTACCGAATAACAACGAAGTCCAACGAAGTTTGTGACTTAAACATATTTTGAAAGTGCATCATGCGTTTCATTGGGACACAAATGATGAATACTACTCATATTGTTATTTGAAAAAAAAAATACAAATTCGTGTCTGTAATTTGGTTTAAATTAAAAACAAAATCTTCATTTGACCATTATTAGTGCTCTTAAAAAATAACCACTGAATGCTAGTTAATCATACGTAAAACAAATTTAAATTTTGACTGATTTTTTTGTATTACAGATGGTGAGAAACTAATAATGAGGCCTGAAGTAAGTGAAAAACTACATGTAATAACTTTAAGAAAGTATCAAGAATGCGGAACAACATAATGTAGTCTTACAGGTATGCTATGTAATGTAGAGTACTAATACTTCTTTAATGTCATTTTTAGTATATTCAATAAAGGGATTTTTAATAACGACATCAAACTAAACAGTGATATTAATATTCAGCGTGAGAACGAATACATGCCGTTACCGATTTCAAAGAAAGAATTAGTTTGAAATCAACAGATATCAACAAAAAACAAAAAAAAACAAATGTTTAGAAACTTTACAAATCAGATATGGTTTGTTCGCGTCTGAGAAAAATAAAATGGAATATCGCATTTAAAATATTGAAAATAGTTACATAAGGAAATATATTTGACAAAATCGAAACTAGTGGGAACACAAACTAGCACAATGTTTATATCACGGATTTCAAATGTTTAAGCATATATCGTAATCGGTTCGTACAAATCAGTGAATAGTCGTAACGAATAAAAAATTCTAATTTATTTCTATTTTAAATGCATCAAATTCCAATAAATTTTAAGAGCGGTTTAATTGATTGCTTATTAATCAATTAGAAAACTTATCACTTGCATCAAACACTTGATTCAGTATAGTGACCAGTGAATATTAATACATTTAAAGACCCATTTTTGACCGTACATGTACTTAAAAAGTAGGCGGGGCCTAATCAAATTAGGTACTAATCACCTTAAGTGGCCTTGGTCCACTTTGGTGATCGACACTATACGCAGTGATTTACACAAAAAATACATATATTGGAAATAGTCAAATCCGTACATCAGACATTGAGAAGATAAGTACGAATAAAACGAATAAAAAACAATAGCTTAAATTCAAATTCTAAATTATTCAGATACGATCAGCAAAATTTGATGTAAATGTATCATTCCATTTGACTTAAATTATGAAGGCATTAATCATAGGGAGATAACGAAGTAAAATTCAATGTTTCCCAACGTTTCCACCTCTAGCCACGTGCAGGCTTCCTCAATGTTGAACCCTTTTTTTAATATTTCAAATGTCTTGAAACTACTAACTATTGTGATCTGCCGAAGAGTGGAGTAAGTATCCCCAGTGTTCTACTGGTAGCTACTAGGTAAATGTTCTTGGTGGTCCAAAGATTTTCTTCGTTTTCCTAGTTACATACTGATAAGGCTCCGTTGAATGTCTTTCAATATTTTCATTCAAAAAGCATATTGCTAGACCGGTTCTGATGTTGTGCGTTTATCTTGGAACATGTTCAGCACGTTGTTGAATGATTCCATACAGTACGCGTCCACAGCACCAACGACATCATCTAGGGCCATGTGAACCACAAACCGGCGAATGGTGTCACTGAGAAAAGTTTAAAGAAAACGGGGTCCGTTATAATAAATTTGCATAGCTGAAGTAATTGTTATTTACATTTGTACTTTGAAATTGGTAATTTACATGTGGCATTGTCATTTCTGTAGGAAGCCAAAATGCTGGCCTGTCTTGATCCTAATATCTTTAAATTCATATCCAGGTATTTTTATGTATTTAATTAACATCCTTATTTTAACTTGAATGATATTAGAGGGTATACACGTTTTGTTGTAAAATATTTTTCAAAAAGTAGAATGCAGTTACTGTGGATTTTCATTTGATAACTTCAGCATTGTATTCGGTTCTATATGACTAATGATTACAACTATCACAAAAACTTTAAATCTTTTTTTCTGATTTTTATCACATAGGGTGGTTTCAAAAGATAATAATTATTTTTAAGAATCATGAGTGAACTTGATCTAGACCCAAAGTAAAAGTATAAAGAATGGTGTTATTTTTATGAATTTCCTTTAAGTGTAAGGTTAAAGTTATTAGAAGAAACTTTCTATTTTTTTCTTTTATATCTATGCAGAATTTTAATTCCGTGAGGTCGCCAAAAACTGCTTTTGGGTAAAAATTAAAGTAGATCCAGTGTTCTGTGACGTCACACTTTTTTGTAAAACTTTGAATTCTTTAAAAACTGTGCAAGATAGTTTTATTTATTTTATGTGAATATAATCACATGGATGTAATTAGAATTATTGGTAGGTTCAAGATATTTTCGCACTTAATTTTATACTAAATTTCCAAATGTTTATATATTTTATCTATGCAAAGGGGAAATAACTCTTTTTCTGACTTTTCTCTAAGTTGTATGTCTAAATGCTATAGTTTTTCTTATTCCAACGATTAATTTTAAAATATTTTTGTAATTTTAGTTTTCTGATAAAGTTGACATTATAATTAAACAAGAAAAACAAATTTCTGCCTATAAGATTTTACTTTTAACAACAACAAAATACATTTTTCTAATGCTAAAATATGCCTTAGTTTATGTTTATCTGGCATCTCAAAAAGTGCGATGACATGCATATTTTTTCTTACAATTGATGACATTTAAGTCTATTAAGTCGAAATCAGTTCGGTTTTTCAACTTTCCTCAGAGAATTTTACGAGTATGGAGCTACCTTAAATACAAATTAAACTTTCTATATTTATATCAAGATATTGGCAATTTAGTACAACAAAATTATCATTAAACCTCAATATGATCATTCTATATAACATTTAATTTGATGAGTCTAGAAAGTCAGGTAAGAGGGCAAACAAAATATCGTGTCTTCCGAGGAATAAATATTATGTTCCGCCTCTTCGGGAAACTCGGGACTTTTCATTCAAAGAGTATAAAAATACATTATGGAAATACATGTACGAAATAGATTTGAATGAAGTTCTCCTATACAAATAAGCCTTTATCGGTGTTAAGAATAAACAAAAGAAAAATAAGAAATCATTGTCTCAACATATGTTGAAACAAGCTGCCAATTCAATGATGGAAACAGGAAATGGAATTAACTTGAAGCTTCCCACAGCTGAACAGTGTCGTGAGAAGTTCCCTTTTTAGAAGCCATTCATTAATGAAACACAGTGGAGTCATGCGTGCATCTTTGATTAAATTGTTAAGGCATATTTATTTATGCCCCCCCCCCTTCGAAGATGAGAGGACATGTTGCTTGGCTGCTGCTTGTCGGTTGGTCGATCTGTCGGTCTGTCGGTCGGTCCACCAATAGTTTCCGTTCATTTTCTTCGCAGAGGTTAAACATTTTGGAATGACATTTGGTATACAGGTTTATCATGATTATATCTAGGTCAAGTTCGATATTGGGTACAATCGAGCAATTGTTGACAGAGTTATGGCACTTGGACGTAGAAAAACTCCAGTTATTTGCAGTTTCCCCTCATTTTCTTTGCAGAGGATAAACATATTAGAATTGAATTTGGTATACAGGTTTATCATGATAATATCTGGGTCAAGTTTGATTTAGGGTATGATAGAGCAATTTTTGACAGAGTTATACCCTTGGACTTAGAACAATTCCAGTTATTTGCAGTTTACGTTCATTTTCTTTGTGGATGTTTCCAAGGGAGGGGGGCATAAGTGTTTCACAAACATCTCTTGTTTTAATAAATTTAATAATTTGCCAATGAACCATAAAGTCATCAATATATATTTGTTTCTACGTTAGGGGTTGGTACAGTTGTTGGATTGTATTCCGACAGGATATTTAGCCCAGAGTTGGTTTTTGGTAAGTTCCTCTGGACTGTCAAAAGTATGACTAGAAGTCATCCATAGAATATTGAGAGAAAGCCATTTCAACAAACTGTTAAACTCTCGCTACATATGTGCGTTTGTCATATCTAAGGAAATTTTTTCTGGACATTTAGTTATAATATGACTTAATATATCTATAATATTCTGTCTCTGCATAAGGAAACTAAGTACATGTACTAGTTAATTGGTAACCATTGAACCGAATTTTCTAGTTTTTAACAGTATCCAATGGTTACCATTGGTATTCACTGATTACCACTAGTATCCATTGACACCAATGATTCATTTTTGTTTCTAGCTAATAGCTAACAAAATCCGTTCACAGTTTTAAGGCAATCAATATTGCTTGTGTTACATACTAGCACCAAGGGCAACCAATTGTACAGTCAACATGTTTACATGTAACATTGGTAAACAGTGAAAAAAAAACAATAAAAGTTAACCCCTGCAGGATAAAAAACCAGAGATGACAATTTTAAGTAATGTACATTCGTTATCTAAACTCTAGATATTGTTCAATATGATGAAAATTGTTTTTTTTTAATGTCCTTATCTAATCTTTACTTGGCTTATTATGATTGATTATAATCCACTGATGATGTTTTTTTAATTATTTGATTCCTGTTAATTCCAATTCAATTCTATATATACAAAGAAACGGTGCTTAAATGTACCACAAACTAAGTCACAATTTTTAAAATCATGTTTTTCCTGCTAAATTTTTGTTGGCAAACTTACTTTAATTAGTACATGTAACATGATGCGGAAGAAAACATGATAGTATTTGAAAGAAAATTTTATTTTTTATTTTTGTAGAAACTGAGCAAAGTATAATGTGAAGTATTTTTCTGCTCTTAATAATTTGAATTTTTTTTTTCATATAGAGGTATTTCACATATTTGTTAATGACAAATGAAGAACAATATGTGTGTGAAAATGAAGTTGATCTGCTAATACCGAGCGCAGCGAGAGGCGGGCGAAGCCCGCCTCGTGAAGCGAGGATTAATGGTAACACGTATATATATGAAAATCAGTGAAAAATGAAAGTTGAATCAGGGGTACTAAGGCCAAAAAACATTTCTTCCAGCCCTGGGCGCCGCTATATTGGCAGCCATTTTGTTTTTAAAAAGTTAGTTCGATAATTGATTGATTGGTACTTATCGATGTGTATTGCCCCTGAACTCGATTAAATAAGTACCGATGTTTCATTTGAAGGTAATTTGAATTAAAAGAAATTAAAAAGGAAACCAGATAAGTTTCAGTAGTGCTTCAATCAAGAAACACGACGTGTTCTATGTATGTCTTATCAAATTATCAGATGGAAAATAAAAACATAAACGTCAAGGAGCTGATCTTTTAGATACTTAATAACATATTTAATTTCATTACAGCGGAATTCATATGAATTTAATTGATGAACAATGAAAGAAGAAATAAAAAAAAGTTCGGAATCACGTAACTCTCTTCAGCTATTTCCGAAGACAAAAATTGAACGTTTTACGTCTGAAATATGACGTCATAATGTAGACTGAGCACGCGACGTTTAGTTTAACTTTGACGAATGGTATGAGTAGGCAGGCGGATCCTACTGTATGCGTTTTTTAAAATAGATTTTATCATATAAAAATCCAACTGCAATGTGTTAAATCTGCGCTCGGTCCAACGGTCACACCGTTTACATATTAGACATTTTAAGGGATCTTAGTCTTTAGTACTTGATGTACATGTTCATATATTTTCAATTTTACGACATTTATCATTTATGTCCTTTATCTATCGCACTAATGGTGATCTAGAACATTAAAAAAACTTTTGCAGATGTCCTCAGTAAGGCGAAGAAAGTTTTTATTATCATTATTATTTTTTGTGTGTGTAGCCTATAATTTAAATAACGTCTTTTTCTGCATTATATAAAAACGACTTGCGTATAAAATAAAAATGATTGTTTTATTTAACACACAACACTAAACTTTGTGCCGTCAACAATTAATCACAAATTAGATACTTTTATCAATACAAGTAGAGGTAACTCTGTTTAATTCATTTAATATGTTGTTATTTATACCGGCTTTCCTATCCGTGGATTATAAATTGAATTCTGCAAACTGGTTGAAACTTTATTTTTGACTTGTACATGTTTTGACAACAATTCAGACTTAAATGTTGCCAATTTAAATACATTCAATAACTTCTTCATTATAGGAATATGTCTTTAATTACAATTATATAGATTGGAAAGCATAAATTGCAAAATTCATAGACGTGGGCTATTCAAAAGTACAGGACTCTACCTATTTTCGTAGTTTAATACGATATACATATGACAATACACAATAACGATATTACTAAAGTAAACATTATAATGGATGTTAGAAACGATTTTATGAAAATCGTCCTTCTTGGAAAAGTCCTTCTTGCGTGCAACGCTAATGCTACGTAGTTCCACTATATATAATTCATGGTCATGCAGCCTCATTGAGTTCTTCCATCTTAAAAAAACAAAAATTTTGCTAATATATTTTGATACAAAACAATAAGAGAAAACAATAATTTTAACAAATGCACACAAAATAATGGTCTTAATTAATTGCAATGAAAAGACACAAGTAAAAAAACAAACACAATCTGTTTCGAATGTTAAAATAATGCTATATTAAAATAAAATGTTGTCACGGTTTCCACGTGTGTTTGAGAATATAATCTCAAAATAATATATCTAAAAAGTAAAAGGAAATCCTTTTGATCAAAAATGAATTTTAATAAAAACCAGCGATATTACTAACTAGCACGATACATGAGAACTTTTTTAAGTGTTCTTTATTTCTATGTATCTCTATAATTAGAAGTTCATACACAGATTTGTGAATGCAAATCTATATTTAACTTAACTAATAAACCATATCTAATATTAAGTATCAATTTAATACTCATCAAATTACATCTACATTTTACATGCATTTTTTAAAGTGTTCTTTGATATGCCTCGTTAAACATAGGATATCGCTTAGATTCGTTTTAAAACACTCTACTTAATTTGAGGACTCTTAATTTGACAAAAATCGATAGAGTGACTATTATATAACTTCGTTAATTAAAAACAAACCACTTCTCCATTGACCGACAAAGGAAGTATTTAATGTGCCAACATTTGATTAGTGTATGATGCCTTTGTGTCTAAGAGTCATAAAATCAGACTTACAATATTATTGTATTTGTCAATACTTTGATTTTATGTTTATCTGCCAAGTACACATACAATGTAGTTATAGGTATAATGATAACATTCATTTTTCTATTTACAGTTGGTAATAAAAATGTTTAAATAATTTTAAAAGTGACAGATTAACTGGGGAAGTAACAAAACGGAAAATGAGCATGATGCATTTATGTATTTCATTAAGAATGTCAAGACACTTGATGCTAAAATGCAAAATACATATGAAAACAATTGGTCGTAAACATTATCGGGTACTCTGGTGTCAATATCTTATCCATTGTGAATGCGGCGGCTATTTTATTCATTTTCTTATATCTGTTGTATGTTATCAAGAAATGTTTATGCTTAATAATATCCGTTTACTTTTTACTGAATTTATATTAAAATATTATCGTAGTAGTCGTTCTTGTTTTTAACATAAATCCCAACACACAAGCGGATGAAGCATGCTGAATACCAGCTTGGAAATTAGTAATCATCAGGTACATGTATACTATATATGTTAATATTTTATTCATTAATCAGATAATTTCATATACAAAAATAACTTTTGTAAATACTTAAGTGTTAAATGTTTGTTTTTGTTTCATTTTCTATTTTTGTCTGTTTTATTACGCTTGAAGTATTTTGTTGGATAA
This sequence comes from Magallana gigas, assembly GCF_963853765.1. Taxonomy (NCBI): domain Eukaryota; kingdom Metazoa; phylum Mollusca; class Bivalvia; order Ostreida; family Ostreidae; genus Magallana; species Magallana gigas. The sequence continues at coordinate 32,438,640 of NC_088861.1, forward strand.
GTTGGATAAGTTGAGAGAAAATGCATTTAAATGTATCAAAACTATAAAAAGTATGTTGAGTCGTATTCACAGTTTTATTTATTTAAAAAATAACAAACACTGGCCTTATTTTCGGAAAAAAGAACAGATTTTAGAAGAAACTTTTGTATAGATAATTTGGAAACTGGGTAAAATACCACCTAATGCCATATGCATCTATTGTAAGGAACAGATTGTACGTTTTAAACTCTATCACGTATATTTTGGGGGGATAAGATTTCACAAATCAAAGCTTTTGCAACACAACAATTGTCATGCTAAGAGTGGTAACTCCAGAACATTGTCTGTGAGCCGACAGGTTTGATCTCTCATTGACGTACAATAACATTGAGTTTTTGAATAATTTGTATAAATTATGATGTTTATGATTAATATATCAGTATATCGGGACTTTAAAAATGTCATGTACATGCAATTAGTGAACACAACTCCGAGATTTGTTACTTATTTTCTTCATTTCTCTATTACAATAAAAGCTTAAAACTTGATTTCCATTGTGATTATAAAAAAAAACACCTTTTTATACCTATTAAAACATAGCCATTGTTAGGAAACATTCTTGAAAGGATTCATATATTTCATAAACTTGTATGCACCTTTCAATAAGAAGATATGAAACTAGAAATTTAAGTTTTTAATGTGACGAACGAAATAGCACAAGACCTTACATTCATTTGTGAAAACTGGATTAAACTTATTATACTACAGTGAACATAGGCATCGATACAGTACATGTTTCACTAGTTTGGAACTACACGTTTATGATACATATGTGTTTATGCATATTTCAAAACACTGTTCAAAGAGTACGACAAAGAACAGATATCTTTAAATAAACATTTTAATCAAACAGATTTGACCTTCTTCAATTTTTTTTTCGATTAATCAACTGACTATGTTTGGGTAAATTCTTTCAAACCTTTAATGTGCAAAATATATTGACATGTTTTGCATTAAAAAACCTAAGAGATTTTCAACTAGAGTCATTACAAAGAGCTATTTTGTTTCGACACAATATTTGTCAAGATGCGTATTATATATTCATGATTCATTTGTGATTGATTACACCATCCGTTTCCGTCAGTATAAATGTTGTACACTAGCTGATAAATGTTTATGGTACTAACCAGATAAGAGTTAAAAATATAGATCGTATACAATTAGAATATTACACATCTAAAAAAAACTTCTGAATTAGGTTATATTAATTGATCAAAGATTATCGATCTACATTTAATTCGCCTTTTCACAAATTTAACATGGTTCTTAGTTGTGGAGAATGCTGGAATTTTATTTGAGGATTTGTTACAAATAGATAACTTGAGAAACACATTGTTGCACATATAGTCTATAATTGTTATTGACTCTGTTGATTAATTCAGTGCAAACAGTACCGGGAAATGACTGTTCTTAAAACACCAATGTATATCTATGACTTGCGTTTGTTAATCAATACAGACACGAGTCTGGATCAAGTCTTAAGTCACAGCTTTCCAACTATTTGTTAAATTATCGTAAATGTATGTATGGAAGTCTGCATAATAAAGGAGACGATTCAAAGAAACATTTGATTCATTTGTAGCATGACCAAATATGAACTAATTTGCTACGCAGATTTTTTCCGTATATTTAAATGATTTAAAGGTCGTAAATGACTGATGTTTTGAAATTTTATAATCTGCTCATATAAGCTTTACTACGACGTTTAACACTTGTCTAGGATTTGTTTCTTTGAATCGAGTAGACATACACGCATGAAAGCATTGCAAAAGAATCGTAAAAAGCTTTTAATTCGAATTTAACATATGCATAACAAATCAAACAAACCCTGAAATTACATATGTATTGGTTCATGAATGTTGAAGTTTTTCTATGAAGAAAATTCACTCAGGAACAGCCACATTAACCCTGCTCTATATATCTACAACTGAGAAACATAATGAACATGTTGTTGAAATCTCACTAGATAATAACCCGGGCAATTTATACATTGATAGCATATAACGTCTTACAAATGTATGTAGTAAATACTAATCGTTAAACTGTCACCAGACAAGTCAAAAACAAAATTTAATATTTGAATTTACTATGGATATTTCAACTGCCAATCAAATGACATGCCATATTAAACGTGAAGGTGTCAACACAATCTGGCCATTATTCACAATATCCTATCCATAGTTTACTGCCAACTTGCCAGTGATCTACACAATATATGTTCATCTATTGTTTACTGTGAATTATTGCTTTTATCAAGCTATGCAAAAGTTTGATATCCTGATTATGATAAATTTTGAAATAATTCAGATATTAATGAAATATGACGTCACTATATATCCTATCCATAGTTTACTGCCAACTTGCCAGTGATCTACACAATATATGTTCATCTATTGTTTACTGTGAATTATTGCTTTTTTCAAGCTATGCAAAAGTTTGATATCCTGATTATGATATATTTTGAAATAATTCAGATATTAATGAAATATGACGTCACTGCCTGCATTTTTATAAAAACCATTCAATCCTAGATATGTGTCAGATACATGGTGAACTCACCCTGAATTTCCGTAATAATGTTCTCAATAATCTTGTTTTGAGCCCCTTCGAGAAAATTCTCTTTAGGCAAAGTAAAATCGCGAAGTAAAAAAACCCAAGATACTGGCGCATAATTAGCGGCCGAAAGTGTACAAAAAATATTCAAGTGACTTAGTGAGGAAGTGATACTGTTCTGCGTCGACAGGCATGTTTATACATGTTGATATGAATGCATTGCTTTATTGCATCATTCTGAAGTGTATTTATAATGATTTGCGGACTCAAACCAGTAAAATGTACCTCAAATAATTTTAAATAGAAAGTAAAAATAAACATGCATTATTATTTTTAATACATTTTAACTAGTTGGGTTTAATCTACACATATATAATTATGAAATAATGCAGAGAAACTCTTCATCGCTTTATCGCTTACTGGAAAATAAAATCATTTTAATTATCTAAATGACAAACAAAACAAAGTGATACTTTTATTATATCACCTCTTATTGGAGTGGAATAAAGCACCGAACTTAATGTACGCCGTTTGCTCTCTGAAATCACGTGAGACGGCAAACCATGGATATCTAGAAAAATTGAAAAATAACGTCTGAAAACCTTTGTACATGGCTTCAAGATAAGTGTTATTAAAGTTGCATTTTACAATGAATTTTTAATATTTCTTGTTAATACTTATTTGTGAAAGGTTACAAATCAAAACAGTAAAGGGCGTTTCCTTTATAATAGCTATGAACAGCTTTCTGTATCATTTAATAATAATAACATATTTAAATAAATAAAGAAATAATGCTTTTAAAAAGCATTTCTTGCGATTTGACCGTAAAATTTTAAATAAATAAAATGTTAAATGCAAAATAAAGATTTTTTACACAAATTATACGGTTGGAGAGAGAGCTATTTTGTGTCTTTTGTTGCCTTTTTGGCATATAGCAATTCATAAAGAATCTAAGAAAAGGACAAAAACAGAAACGTCGTCAATGACCTTAAAAGCTGCACAACGCTATGATAACATTTGGAAAAAATGAAATGATAAATATTTAGCAATGGTCATAATCATGTGTATTTTTGTTTACAATCTTTTATTTCAAAACAATTCCAAGAAGGCAGAAGCACTGTTTACTCTCTACAAGAGAGTTTGAAACTACCATTTAAACTTTTTGTTTTAATAAGGGTATACATATACATGTACCCTAGTGATATTTAAAAGAAGGAAAGTACCTTTGGTGATATATTGGCATCCTGATACAATATCACACGATTCTTTGATACATGTGCACCTTTGTTGACATTGGTTTCCGTAATAAGGATAAGGACAGGGTATTAAGCAGTTGGCTCCATTGTAACCCGGCATACATGCTAGAAAATGTAGGTAAAAATAACATTATCTGTTCTTGTTCGATTTAAGAATGACCTAGTGACCGTTGAGGGGTCTTGAACTTTATAACATATGAATCGTTTTTAAAACAAACATAAAATAAATGTAATGTAATGCATAATTACATGATTTTATGAGATTTTAACGGGATAATAATTATATAGTTACTGTGATACGATAAGTATTTCCCATTATTTGACTGTGATTGATATTTCCAAATTTGGACCGAAAAACGCATTTATTAGGGTCTTGTTGATAATGAAAAAGGAACGCTAATGTACGTTCGCATTGTTGAGTCCGATTGTTCCAAAATGAATCCGGATAGCAACCTTGGTAATAACTGCAATTATACATGTAAGAAGAAAGTTTAAAGCTGAAATATTTTCCTATCCAAGGACTTCATAGAAAATATTTTTAAAAAGTTAAAACCTTTTAAAATAATCAAAATGACATGAAAATTTCAATACATTTGATGGTTAAAATACAACTTTGTATCATACGCATTATAATTAAATTTTATCTACCCTCCACAATATGCTTGCTTTAATAAGCCTGAACAGCCCGTGTGTATTGCAATCATTGTTATAAATACTGAACACTTTTCACAAATTAATGATCTTCGATTATTTGAATAACCTGCCATTTTAATAGATGTATATCTAGATATAATAATCAGGGTGCTTGGGACTAATAGTTATATGTAAAGCTATGAAACATTTCCTTTTTCCTTCAACGAGTAATTAAAATGGATATGACTGTTTTGCAGAAACTAATACATTTGACATTTTCAAATTGGTTTGTGATATCTCGAATAACAACAAAAAGGAAACAAAGCTATTTCAAAGAGTGCATGGAAATTTGTTGCAAACCGAGATTGACCCATTTCACAAGATTGTTGACTAACGTGGCTCTAATCCAGGGTATTCTTTTTTACTTGCAACGTTACGAATGGATTGTTTGATTAATTTAAACGAACATGTATTAAGAAAAAAATAAACAATATGCTCTTGCGAGAATCTACATTAATTTGTGATTCAATATCTTCCTTCAATTAAACCCAGACGGTATTTGTTATAATGTGGTTTCATCAATATTCGATGAATACCAATATTCATGGATTTCGTTATTAAGTTGATCCACAAAATTAAGTGTTCATTGAAGTGCAATTTCTATTAACATTTTGTATTGATAGGGTCATTTGCCACGAATTGACGTATCCTTGAAACTGTGACTTCACTTTATCCACGAAAATTGATACCCTTGAATATTAATGAAACCACAGCATAGTATTGTATTATTAATTAATTTTTAATTACATTAGAATTACTTTTTTTCCTATAATTAAAAACAAATGTTTATACATGTATTGATGCTTAGTTTGCGTGCCTGTTGGCCTGGACTTCTGTTTGTGCTTGTGTTTATCAGATGTCTGATAATGTTTCTGTTTTGTTTATACATAATGCTGAAATTGCACAAGGCACTAGATTAAGGTTTTATTTTTCTTATGTGTTTGAACCTAACATACCAAAGACAAAAATACTGAATAAAATTTCACAATAGAAAAGAACCAAACATGAGCTAAAATACATGTTAAACTATATTGAAATGCATTTGATTAAATTAATCAAAGTAATTGAGAGTACCTGTAATTAATGACTTTTGAAAACAAAACAATGTAATTGTAGTTGCACGTTTTGACAAAACCAGCAATGTATTTGAAAGTATTTAATTATATTTTAAAGTACATAACTCCAACTCTGGATTACAATTTATCAACCGGAAAAAAAAACCTAAATGAACATTTGCCTTCGCTGAATCATCTTGAGGTACATAAACAAACATATATTTATGTCTATGACTAAACGTGACAGTTAATAATGCAATACATTTTACATAGTGCAGAGTTATTATTTAAAGTAAAGGAATGTTATTACATAAAAGTCTAGCTCTTTTCCGAAAAAAAAAAGAATAATAAAAACGCGGGGTGTTAAAGAAGCAAATGGGCAATTTAGCGTCTTATTTCAACTGTTATGTTCAAAATCGTGAGATTGAATAACTGTTTTGAATCAGATCAAAAACTTAGTTTTATCCTCTGAAAAAGATGTCAATGCAATAAAATTTGGTAGTACATCATTACCAAATCGGTGCATTATCAAGTGGCAGTTAAAATACCTTAAGAATATTCCTTAACATAAAATGAGACAGAACAACACTACCCCGCGGTTTCCACAAAACAAAAAAAAATTCAAGTGAAGGAAAAAATCTAAGTTTTATCAAAACTGCCGCTAGAATCCTATATTCTCAGATTCCATATGCTTCCTTAACACCCCGCGAAGGTTCTTTATCAAACCTTATATCAAGTAAAATACGTTTGATGCTAATAACAGTACCGATCAGACCCAACCTAACAGAAAGTAAACCCCAACGAAACCCTGGTTTAACTATTGAGTTTAAGGTACACGTGTTGCAATAATATCCTGAAACAGATATATGTGTTGTTTTCTTTAAACATTTCCATGATAAACTTGGTTATTGATTACAGTAAATAGTATGTTGATAATGAAAATATTTACAATTTTTATTTTTTAACTTGACATTGAGTTAGGCAGTTTAAAATAGCACTTATTACATTAGTAAAATAATAATCTGATCGAGTTATATTTCCATGGTTGATAATGTTTTATTTTTTTTTTTTACAACAAGCAATCTTTAAAAAAGCTTATCTAAAGTCTTAATTGAAATGTTTATATGGAATTGACACAATACAAGTATGTCATCGGTGTTCCTTCGCAAAATTTGAAAGAGGAAGGAAAGTAAATGAATATTCATATTTAAAATGATAAAGTGGTTTAAATTTGTTATGTCAATCAGATAAACTTTATAATTAAGCTTTAATTTACGTTTGGAAATTGAACTTCCCGCGATTTACTGGAAGCTGACATAAAGAGAAACCTTTATATATTGAGAACACGAAAAATAATTATTTTAAGGGCACGCCATTGTTTCCTGTTTACACAAAAGTATGCTTTCAAACTGGATTTAAATCTGGGTTATTTGCCTTTCCTTTTTTCTTAATCATCAGAATAAAATTTATAATACATCATGTATTTATATAAACATGTGAATCAAAATAATACTATTTAATATGTATAGCTAGTAAATTTTGTATTTGCGTTTGTACGAGGTTTGTTCGGAAAATATTAAAACATTTACTATTATTCCCTTGGGAATAAAGATAATTCATTCAAATTTTACCAGAAAGTAAACAAGGTTACTCTTTTTACCTGCAAATTCTAAAGCTAAAAAATCTTGCCTACATTCATTGACCCAGAGCAACCACAAACTCTTCGCATATTCATTTTAACGTTTCTCCTTGCTCCTATGTTTTAAGCACCTTAAACACAAACGAAAAACATGAATTATTCTTCATTTTTAAACTGTTCTTTTCATTTCAAAATTGCAACAGTTACATATTCTCTCCATTTTTGTTTTTTGTGAAAAAATCGAGTTAATTCTTCCCAAAAGTCGACTTACTGCGAAACGTTTTTTACATTCAGTCTGTATATATATTAGACCTGTTGACATCAGTTTGTGAGTAAACAAAATTGATTCTAAGCCCCTTTCTTTTCATTTTATTTAAGCAATTAGTTGACAAACCCCGATAATCTGACGCATTTGAACCCTTTCCATCGTATAATTTTCGTTTAAGCAATTTCTTGATCAGAAAAGGTCTTCTTTGGATACGTCCACCAACTTGATGTATTTTCGCTTCGCCGTCTTGACGTCAAAATATAACAAAATGTCAGATTTCTATTGCTCGGTAAATTTTCGTATTTGAAATCGAACATAAGTGAACCTTGCTTAAAAGTTAGTCACAAGAAATAGCAAAATGAATTTACATGTATATGATTTGATTTTTTTATGTAGGTCTAACAACAATTAAACTTGAAATGTTTAATTTTTTAAAACTCCATGTTTAAGACAGCGCCGGGTACCCGGACATCGACATGTTTGGTTACCGTCTTTAAAAAATTATTAATTGTTTTGTAATATTACTTTGCTTATATTTTGTTTAGGTTTCTTCAATATTCAAGCCAATTTTCACTAAAATATATCACTTACAAAGGGAAATATTTGTGATGTCTCAATAATTTTCAAACAACCTTTCTGTTGTTGCAGAATTTAAAACTGTGTTTTTTTAAATCCCCAATAGTGCTTACTGTAAAACTAACACAGATCTTAATAAAAAGTTGGTTTCAATATTCCAAGTTAAATACAAATCAAAATTCCAAGCTTCAACTTAATAAGTACTAGTATGTTATAATCGGGATATTTTCAAATACATTCAATTTCCTCTAAATTTAAAAATCAAAATAACAACAAACATCTTTTTTCGATGCTTGGCTACTGTTGACCATTTCCACAGCTACGCTGCATTTCCTCTTACACCATCCAGAATTAGAGTATCGCCTAGAGCATGTGCACTTATGTCTTTGTCCAATGAACAATCATGCTCTGCTTGTGATTTAGAGGAAAATTTCCTCTTGATTCCATCGGACATAGAAAACGTGATCTTGATCTTAAATCAATATTGTTCTTTATTTTCCAGAGCTTGTTAGTTAAGAAAAAATATAATTATAATTAATTTTATTTAGCTCTAGATATAACGTAAACTCAGCGCCATAGCGCCAGGAATCGGTATCAATATGGCCCCTTTTGAGACCGGATTCCGTCAGGGGAAACCCGTACCCCCGAGGATCTGGTCTCGGCTAGATGGCACACTTACTAGTTTGGGTGCTATGAGCCATTTTAAATTCCTATATAATGCAATCGGGTTCGAAAAGCTTTAATTCATAGTCGATAAAAATACATGAAAATTCGTTATTGGAAGGTAGCTTATTGGCAGGTAGCTTGACTTTAGCATGTAAACTATCTTAACCGGAAGTTTTCATGAGGAAAAGTTTTACATTATCTCGTGACCGGCGTGTCTAAACGCAGAATAAAAACGGTGTTTCGGACGAACTCTAAACGAAGCTATTTTGTATCTTGATATAATAAAACAAAAAACTATCCTGACCTTATGGTTGAGATACTGTTATAAGCAAAAATTTTTTATATTGATCGAGGCAGGAAAACACTGACTTCATAACAATATTTAACTACCTTAGGTTTGGGTTAAAGCAGGCACGTATCATAAGGGGGCAGGGGCAAGGAGATGGGGTGGGGGGCTAATCCCCCTCCTTTTCTCGCAGTAAATATTTTCCTTAAATTTACGCATTAAAAAATGAATAATCATGGAGTTCCCCCCAACTGTTTAACTGTTTTGAGAGTATGTAAAGAAATTGATTTTTTTTGGTCAAGATGTTTTATGAATCTGCCCCCCCCCCCCTCCACTTTCATTAACGATGCTACATGTACGTGCCTGTAATGGTAGATCTGGCGTCCTATTTCCTTTTTAAGAGAGTCTTAAGCCTGTTATCTTGACACTTAAATTAATCTGCAATTATAAGGGAAAGACATTTAGAAAATCTGTTCCCCTCAGACCTTGGATGTGGCATCTGGTTATCTGTTCTGATGTATTGAGGAATTCATCACCCCATTCTGGTTAAACTAAACAAAAAAAAATGAATGGGTTTTATTCCTGTGCAGTTTTCTAATTGAAAGGTTCAAAAAGTTAATTAAATATGCAGAGAATGAAAATAATCAACGATAAACTATTTAAATTTTCCAAGCATCACAACGAAAGATTATCTGCCCTTGTTCCTTAGTATCAATGCGTTTGAAAATCTGCTCATTTGCATAAAATCATGTATACCTGTCTAAAATTGCTAAAGTTCAACTATATTCCGTCAATTTGAATGATTGTGTTGAACCCTTTTATTTTCATTAAAATACCAGTGATTGTAAAAAGTGCTGGCAGCAAGTTGTGGCTTGAAAGGAAACATTTCCTTGAAACGTGAATTGACTCAGTTGTCGCAAAATTTCTAAAACTTGAACGATCAGTGAAAAAATTAAGCATGTTGCTGGTTCTGCTATAGTTGCTCCCAGCACTTTTTAGATTAAAAAATTAAATTTCTTTAAAGTGACACAAACACCAATTTAATCTTTCATTCGTATATCGTTGAAATTTTACGATAAATGAAGCCATATTAATTAAGTCGCTCTCTTTTCAGCGTATCACGTGATAAACAGCTGATGCGGGGGCTGTTTTCCGGTGAAGAATGTTAGGAAGATCGATAGTAACATAATGATGTATTGACTTTATCATTGCCATATTTGGATGAGTTTGTACACATTGTCTGAACTTAAGTCTGTTTTAGTGCTTTATTTCATACGGTAATCCATGAGCGTCCTTAACCTAGTTGTGTACCTGTTGTGAAGGTTCCACAGCCTGTCGACACATTACACGTGGTATTGCTACAGTCACAATAACCTTGACATCTTTCTCCATATGTAGGATAAGGACATTTAGTTGTACAATTAAGCCCACTGTATCCTGGCATACACACTAAATCGAAATCGAAATACATGATTTCGTTAACATTTGCGAATTTTTTTTTTTCAAAAGTGCCATAATGATAAATGTATTTCAGCATAAATTGTAATTACATGATAATAAACAAAAATGTGTATGAACTTTAGTTAATATTTTATATTCTAATCATGACTTACATTCACATCTTTCGTTCTTGATGTTCCAATTAAATCCTACACAACACCCTTTGTAGTTTCTAGTTAAGTAAAAAGAAAATTGGTTTTACTACATGTTATTAAAATCAAATCCTAGTAATACATTGTTTTAAGCCGGGCTCTGCTGAAAGCAGAGTCCTGGCTGAAGGCAGGCAATTCGCCAATGTTGCTATAAATAGCACAACTTCAAAAGTAAACAAAAAACAAACAGCGTCAAAGTAAAAGCTTCCACTTTACCAAATTGTTACACAAAGAGTCATTTTGCTCTTTTTTTTTTTTAATTTCTAGAGAATTGTCTATCTTTTAAGTGTTTTTATGAATAACTTGTTTTAAAAACAAGACCATGCATTTTGGACACATACAATGCGCATGCATTTCCATGAACTGCTTTGCTGCGCGTTGAAGAAACGGAGAAACGGAGATTGAATATATAACGCTTTTTGCAAAATTCAAGGCAGCAACTGTTGAACTTTTTTCTACTAGACAGACATATTTTTGTTCATAGCCGCTTACAAAATTTGGTCGCTCTCTGGCGTTTTGCCGACATTAAAAGCGGTGTGTAAACGTATTTCGAAATGTCGGGAATTCAGTCAGTTTAAATGTATTATATGAGACCGGTTAGGGTAATTAATACATCATACTTATGTAAGCATAACTGTTAAAGGTTCCCGGGGTTACTTTCATTAAATGAATGGACGAGGCTCTATGTATTGGCCTGAAAGGTATTGATAGTAATTGACTGCCTATGGTGGACGACTGAAAGAGTTTCCGGAATTTAAGGATTACCTGGAACAGGATGTGAAGTACATGTATTGGACTAGTGGACAAAGTGGACAACAGTTTTGGGTAGCGTAGTGATTGGCGGAGAAGAGATGATTGGATAATAAGGCAATGAACCGTCTCACGTCTTATATTGCTGATATTTTGTATAGTTGAAAATATTGGACATGTATATTAATATTTTTATGTAAATAGAATTGCTGTTGTTATAGTCACACATATAAAAAAGTTGAAGATTAATATTTCTAAAACAAGCGATGAAATAAGAACTTTCAAATAATAAAATCCTTCCATTTTCTCCTTTAAAGCTATAGAGGTTGAAAGCGTTGTAAAAATAAAAAAGCAAACAAATCTTGTAAGCATGTCATGCGTAATCTATATATTTTATTTTTAATTTTCATTTTGGTCACTAATGGTACAGTCCAAGCTCGAAAAAAAAAACAAATATCTTATCCCTCAACTACCTACATATTCCTTTAAACGCATATTGATTTTGTGTGTGTTTGTTTTCAAAACAAGAATTGTATAAAACAATTTTATTCGATCAAAACGCCACATGGATTTATCTTCAGTTAAAAACTTACAATCTTTAGCTTTTTATAAGGCAAAAGATAATAGAGTTTTCTTTAATAAATTAAAGAAGGTGTTTGTAAAGGTTGTTACACGGCTTGGCAAGAGTGCGCTGTGCACGCCAGATGCAAACTTGTAAAAACTATTTTGTCGCATGGTCCTTGTTACTTGATTAAATAATCATACTATTTATGTTTGATTGGGAGGGCCTGTACTTAGATACACAAAAAGTGGTAACAACGTTGTTTTTGACAAACTTATCGTGTTAAATAGTTCGTGTACCGTGGGTAATCGTACATGAAGCGTGCGGGATCATGCGTGTATCAGAACAATTTGTTTGCATTTTTTACTGTGCGTATTCTTGCGTGATTATGTGGTTTTTTATCCCCTCGCACAACTTGTTGCGAAGGGGATATAGCATCGCAAAAGTGCGCATGTATGTGTGTATGCATGTATGTATGTGTGTCAATTTCAGCCTTTTTAGCGAAATTCAAAGACAATTCTCGCATGCATGCTTATCAAACTTCGTACACTTCATGAGCATGTCTAAAGACCAAATCCTATTTGTTTCAAAGAATTGCTGTTATACATTAAAAACAAGTTAAAATTACAACACTAAGAAATTTTATGTACGACTTCCGGTTCGTGATAGCAAACATTTCAAATCAACAATTTGAATTGTTGGATGTAAGCCCTGTAAAGATAAGAAGAAAACGTTTTTGAGAAATGGGGAGTTGAAAGGGTGTTCAAAGTGAAAAACTGAGTCAAGCGGGAGAATTGGTCACTTTAATTAAATCGGAACAAGTAGCCGTCTGAGCCGAATTTCGGGCTATATTTAACGAATTGCTTAGAGAAGAACATGTTCATAATTCAGAAGAGACTTTGACGAATATCGTCAACATGACTAACAGGAATTTCATTTCATGTAAATCGCTGATTTTAAATATTGGGGTTAAAATTCCGACATGTTAACTCGAATTTTCTCATAGAGCAGACTATAAATCGCCAGATCTTGGCTACCTGTCATTTTCAATATGAAACTTAAGTTTGCCTACACTAATTGCGCAGCACTGTGAAATTATCAGCGGATTTAAACGCTCATAAAACGAGGCATCTGTTTGTATAAAATATATATGTAAAGTTATTTTATCATGATGTAAATGTAATACAAAACAGTATAGTTGTGTTGTTACTTCTTTTATAAATATCGTTTTTGTACGAATCAGTTCATGTACGAGTTATTAGAAAATTAGAACTCTTCTGTGTTAAGAGGTGCACGATTTTTGCATCACTTTTTCCCGCTACAACACACTAGTCAGACGCTGTTAGCAATGTCGCACTACTTTGGTTCGCCACGATGTAAGTATTTACAATATTTACTTCCTACATCTAGTTTTTATAATCATTCATAATGCCATATTGATGTGTTGTTTATTTACGAGTCACTACATACTGTATCGAGTCATGACGAATTTATTTACCATAAACGTATATCCTGTCAATAGATTATCCTCGTAATATAACAGAAATTAGTTTGTTAACGTGCATCTAATAGTTATAATTCATTATATTGTGTATTTATATTCATACCTTTATCTACGGTCCATCAGTAGCGTCATAAATAGGTCAAATATATGTATGCTTTCAATATATGCTAGTTTTCTTCATAATATGTGCTAAATGCATGATCTGCTCAGAACCTTAATATTGTCGTAGGGAAGTTGTGAAAATGTGTAATTTTGTGTCATATATGTTTTGATTATGTACTTTTTGTAGTAGTTTTGTTTTATTGTAGCTTTTTACCAAGTTCACGAATAAATCGTTATCTAAAGTACGATTGGTTAGCTATCTGCATTCTTGAGGCAGAATAATAGTACATGGTATTTTGTAATGATACTTAGTGTGGTCCCCTAAACTAATAGTCACGGGACATAATTGTGTCCATAATTCTCCCGAATGGAGATAATAAACAAATTTCAATATTACAACGGCATACCCTTAGTTGAGTTAAAGGTCATATGAAACGATATTCTGACCATATTGAGTTATATACGGGAATGAGTTCATAAGTGCCTATTTGATAAGACTGACATTGTTTTTTGGATATTTTATGCAAAATGTGAGCGCCACAGTCGATCAAAATTACTTAATCGTGAAAAGGAACATTGACTTACGCGGCTTACCTCCCTTGCTTATGACGTCAGTAAGACCCAATCGCCTTATAAAGCTATGTTGTGAATACAAACATCCATGTCATTTGCAGCATTTTTAAAAAAAAATACTATTTTATATAAAAACTTGTATAATTATACAATAATCAACCATGTCAGTATTTTTTCTCTCAAGAAATAAAATCGTGTGCGTTTTTATTTACATGTAATAGCGTGTACATAATGATATTCAGTTTCGAGGGTGCACGGAGAATAAATGATTTTCTTCATAGATCCACATGCAAGTATAATATAATTTTAATATAAGCATATTTATATGTTTTAATTTGATCTTTTTAATGAAATTGACAAATTCAAAAATAAGTATGATCTTTTTTTTCATATTTGCACGTTCATGCAATTCATTAAGATTTTTTTTCTAAACAACTTGAAGGCCCCATTGTGCCTCATTCGCTTCACGATTATATTGTTTGTTTCACTTTCAAATTCACAAATATGTTACCATTTAATTATTTTTAGTCTAAGAGAAATTTCTTCAAATGTTTTGTTTTTGAAACGTGTACTTGAATGTGCGGTGTTTTGATTTTAAAACGTGTATGTGCGGTGTTTACTCACAGATCCCTTTTATCTCACTTTCTTCCGCAATGTTTTCTTTCGTTTTTTTTTATCATTATTGATGCTTGTTCTTAATAAAATCTGTTGATTATCTTCACGTTCGTTCACAACTATTTTTATCAAACAACCGATTTATTTTACAGATACATTTCTAAATCCTTAAATGCCATATTTCCGCGAACTAATTTAATAAAACGTTAATACACGTGAACACAAAGTATTTTCTAAAGATATTGCTACATGTATAATACAATAAGTCAGAAATTTATATTATTTCGAAATAAAATTTAAGAATAATTTTGCGGCATTTTATAGCAGCTCTTAAATACAAACTATGTACACAATGCCTCAAACATTTTCATTGGCCTGCCTTATATACTTTTTTATGTGACAAAATAAATCAAATCAATGTAAATGCTTTAATTCCCTTTAAATGTAGCTCAATCATTATACGTACCGAAGAAGAAAATGATGTTTCTATTTCAAAAGGATAAGGATAATTCGTTAATCAGCTGTAAATGTTGGAACATTTCTTTCGTTAAATTTCCACTCCAGTACGGGATCTTCATCACGATTTTACTTTTGTGAGAAGCTGATATTAGATTTATTTATTAACGACCAATTAAAACTAAGTCATCTGTAGGCTACTACGAAATCAAATGATCTCATTTGAAAAGAAAGACACGTTCATATATGCAAAAATTACTAAAATTTAATCGATAAACTACTGTAAAATTACACCAGTTTAAATGCATTGTTTACATCGGTGGGTCTTTGTGACGTCATAAATCCACAAAATCAAGAACGATAAGCGGGCAAGAATTTTTTCCGGTGCTCAGTTTTCACGGTTATTTCTCAGTAATGCAAAGGTAAAAAAATCTTACATCATGTATTTTAACATTTGTTTATATCAAGCTTTATATTCATGAAAGAAAATCATAGTGTTAAAAATCGTTTCATATGACCTTTAACAGTGCTGCGTAATGTGTGTCACTGGATAAAGAGAAATTATTAAACTATATTACCAAATATTAACACGTTTGTGGTGTCTTTTTGCTAGTACTGGGAGGAATTGTGCAAACACGTAAATGCACCCATCTCCCATGGATACACACGGAGCGTGTATTGGGATAGGAATAAACGATATATCTCAATTCAAAATTGTTTTTAACAAGTGAAATATTTCGTATCTTTTATAACATGTTTATTTCTGAATAATGCATTTCCCGCACCATATTTTCATTTTATTTGCCAAGATTTATTCTAAAACAACGACGAGTAGTTTTTAGAATAACGCAACAATATGAGTTTAAAACTTTTTATAAAAGAATATTGACATATTGATATTTACGTTCATGTATCATGTTAGCGCTTATTTTAAAAAAAAATCTCAATTTCGTCGTTAAATAGTAAGGTTTTCAACATCTCATCTAATCTTTCGATCGGCCGAGTTAGTTTTGCATGATTTTGTTATCAGTCTCTATAATTAAGCTACAGCTGCACTATCGTATCTTGACACATAATTTTAATCATATAGGCCTAAGCAAGAAAGATACGTAGAGCTGTTTAATGAAGAAGGTCAGGCTTACCCATTCCTAGTTCAAAACTAAACAGTTATATGTATTTCTAAATTTTTCTTTCAAATGAATATACGTTCTTCTCTGTTACATTGTATGAACACTCATTAGAATGAAAATTTTTAAAAGTGTCTTAAAATTTATAATAAATAGAAGTCAACCAATTATGTACCGTATATTATAGGAATATCGGAGGTGTTTACAAAGTCAAAATTCTTTTCTTCGCAGAGGGTAATTTAAAACATTTTAACATGAAATTTGATATACATGTTTATCATGATATTATCTAAATCAGGTTAAATTTTTGGTACGATCGAGCAATGTTTTACAGAGTTATGCCCCTTGGACCTAAAAATCCAATTATTTGCAAATTCCATTTATTTTCTCCGTGCATTTTTCAAAAGGGAGGGGGGGGACGTTAGTGTTTTACAAACATCTCTTGTTTCTTTTAAACATAGATAGGTCTTTCCACCTCTCAGATGAGATACTGTTTGTATTTTTATGTTTTTATTCTCTTTTTTTCTTCTTTTTTTTCTAGAGTTTTTTTTTATGTTATTGAAAGTTATGGTACCAAATGATCTTTTGCTTAAGAACTCTCAGAACTTACAAAGTTATTGCCCTCGTGTACGAAAAGCTTTTAATCGCTGCTCCTCTAAAACCATAAGAAATAGAGACTTAAAACTTTTACTAATGTCTTCATTACACTTAGAGGATTCTACAATCTTTTATACCGAAAGGATCTGAGGCCCCTTTCTAGCAGTTATTGCCTCTGAAAGTATTGACATTTTCAGAAAATCACTTCCAACTTTTTTATTATGTATCATAGAGACTTAAAAGTACTTGGGATATAACTGTCTACCTCTGCTGAACAAAAGGACATAAAGGTCAAAGGTCAAGGTCATTTGAACATCTGTTAATTAATGGGGTTTTTGATATATTTTTAGGAGGTACACAAAACATTTTTATGGATAAAGTAGGACAGCATATAACATTTAAAAATATAGACCCCTGGCTTTTTCCTTAAAAAATCTACAAAGTTATTGCCCCTATTGTACAAAATGTTGGTTATTGTTACTCCTCTGCAACCATAAGAAATAGGGACTTGAACGTTTTACCAATGTCCATATTACACTTAGAGGTTTCTTTATTCTATCATACCGAAAAGATCTGAGGCCCCATTATAGTAGTTATTGCCCCTGAATGTATTGAAATTTCCATAAAATCACTTCTTACTTTTTTATTATTTATCAATGAGACTTCAGACTACTTGGGACAGAAGTATCTACTTGGCCAAACAAAATGACATAAAGGTCAAAGGTCAAGGTCATTTGGATATCTATTAATTAACGAGTTTTAAGATCTCATTTGTAAAGGGTGGAACAGAAAATGTTTTTCATGGATGTAGTAGGACTTCTTGAGACATTTCAAAATATAATTCTTTAGCCCCTTCCTTGAAACAATTATAGAGTTATTGCCCCTATTGTACAGTTTGCGTGTTATATATTTTCCTCATCAAGACCTAAAACCTTTACTAATGTATTTAGTACATTTATAAGCTCCTTCATCCTATGCATACCGAAAGGGCCCTAGGCCCCCTTCTAGCAGTTATCGCCCCTGAAGATTCCTAATTTTGTTAAAATCACTTACAAATTTTGAACCTAACAATTTAGCGCCGTCAGACCACTTCAAATCTTGAAATTTTGATATTTACCAGTTAATATGACATCAAGGCAACGGGTAAATGACAAACAAATAACTGCATATTTCAGTTTTTGACTTTTTCTTTAAGATAATGAAGAGAAAATGTTTGATTGATTATATTGATACAAAACATTAAAAAATAATGAGGTGGAAAGACTTCTAATTGTTCGAGAACAATTAGCCTACTAGTTTTCTTTAACTCATTATTTAATTATGATAGAACTAAATATTCGTTGTGTACACAAAACAATTTAGTCGGTGTATGGATCCTATCCTATTGTTTACTCGTTGAAATAAAACAGTTAATGGGTACTAGACATGCCGCTTTTTAATAAAACAAAAGCATGTTGTAATACAAATCAAAGCAATCCCTTTTTGGAATTCTAATCTTAAAACTTTATTTATGATTTTGCGTGGTGAATTGTGTAGAATTGTCCGTTTGGATGTTTTATCGTTATCGTTCGTGTAACGTGGAAATTTAGCAGGTGATCGTCCGTGTATCCCGCTTAATCGTTTGTGTTTCGTGCGTGATCGTTCGGGTATTAGAATTGTGGATGTCATTTGTCAGCAATAACGTTGGTACTCCTGTACACTGTTCTGAGATATATTCACTCTGGTCAAAGTTTCTATGGATATTAAACATTATAAAGCAAAAAAGGCTTGTTTTCTAGACATTGCTCGAACAGATGATGTTTTTAAAACACTATTTAAACACAAAAAAAATTGCAAGAAAGAACACGAGGTGGAACATTGCTACCTGGGACAAATGGGTCTGTACATATTTTTTAGAATATGACCTGGGGTTAAATACAATATGATCGGAGAAATGATTATTCAATTAAAAGTTCCTATTCAAAAAAGAATCGTTAAAGCATCAGAATATACTTCCGACAGTAAAAATTTGCGTTTATCAGAGTGGAACTATGCAACAATAAATATTGTCAATTATGGCGTGCTTTCTCTAATTTTAAACATGTCGTATTTTATTCGAATACAAGTTTGTACGCTACTGGGCAGAGAACCTTGGAGAGACATTCCAATAAACTACAAATAAAGATGGTAATTTAATAGGTTACCTACTTGAATGCATATAGAAAACCAAGGCATAAAATTGTATCAGCAAACATATTCATATACGTGCATACATTGAACTACGTACATGTTCGTATAGAGGCAACATAATAATGCCGATTTCATTCATAAATACTACAATACATAAAGCTTATTCGAATGAAAATATACGCAAATTCCCTATATTATTAGTAGTAAGGGATACTTTATATGTGTATTTTTTTTTCTCCGTCAAAAAACCTTCACCGATTTAGCCTGATTTTGACATGTTGTCTGTATATTTTCATTAAATGGTGAAAAAAATTGCACTTTCTTGAAAAATAAAATATTTTCAAGCAATTTAATTTCATACCAGCATTACACGTTTCCTGGACACTATATTTTAACTATAACAAATACTCAAAACCAGTCTTACCCTTCACACTCTTGGCTTTCGTTGCAAATTCCTGAACAAATAACCAAGAACAATGATAACACACAGAAATACACTCTTTTGTAATACATCGCCATAACAAACATAGTATCCTGATTTATCGGAACAAAACCTTGGATAGAGCTTTTAAATTCTACAGTTCTAGAATTCTAGTGTTTTTAAACGATATGAAGGAAAATAACTTCCCTCTTCCTTTAATTTGCAAGCAAATGATTGAGTATTAGCATGAATGGCAACTGCAATTATTTATTTGCAACATTCCCCTGTTAACAACCAACGGATTTTATAAATGTAATAATATGTTTGGCGTACTTATATGTAGATGCATGTATGTAAGTGACAGATAAATTACAATATTATTAAATTTTATGCGTAATTCAGAAAGTGATAATGAATATCCATGTAATCCAAGTCAAAGAAACCTACAAACAAGCTACGATTTTAAAGAATGTTAATTATCTGAACACAGTGTACAGAACTGGCTGATTTTTGAAGAGTTGGTGGTATGTACTCACATTTTCTACAAAATTACTGTATCTTTAACCATAACAAGATAATCTGATTGTGGAGCATCTCATGTGTTCATTTAGAAATCAGTGATGATATTGGTTGCAATTTTAAGAAAAGGCTCTTCATTTTATAACAATTTGATTTTAAGGATGATAAATCTGTACTACTGTATTAAAAATAGACACGATTTTTTTGGCTTTAATACCGATTAGTCGGAAGAGTACTGTCATTTGTTTTACATATATTAAACATCACTGGTACTTCAAGATTACCAATCTGTTTTTATTTTTTTTCTCAATCAAGCTTCACTAATTAATAAACAACGAAAATTCCTCATAAAAATTCCGGAAATCATCTGGATTTTTTGGAGTTTGCAATTTTGCGCATGCGCAAAACATTCACGCTAAATCACGAGGGGCTCTTGAGTTTGTTTCCACAATATCACATGGATAAACTCAGAAACGATAATACACGTACGTGTACATTTCAATTTTGGACTATATATGATAAGGGCCTAAAATTGCCCCCTAAAATGAACATCACATTTTACTAATTCTTTGTTTTCTTAATACAGCTATGTATGTGATGTGTTTACATAATATTCTTTTTGGTTCAAGTGCCCACAATTTAGAAATATGACATTGTAAAGACAACCTTTTCCCGCCATTTTTGCATTCTTAGCGTAAAGTAGCTTGTTTTAAGCAGTTTTTCCTTCCGAAAACATAGAGCGCAATCTTGAACAAATAAAATATTTTAATCAGAGATGTACCTAGCCAAGACTAATAAGTGACTAAAAAAGTTTCCTTGTTCAAGCATGCGCTCTATATTTCCAATTCGTAAATAGATAAACAAAATGTCAATTTTTGGCTGATTTTGATTGAATTATAGAAATGGCGTCACTTCTGACGTCATATACTGCCAGTGAGTGCAAATTAATCAAAAAAATAGATGAAAAAAATATTTTATATCAACTCTTCTAAAAAATTAGTTAATATTTTATTTAATTCGTTAACACTTAAAAAATGGCAAATTATGGGGGCCAAATTTAACTCTTATCATATATAGTTCTTTGCTATAGATTCTATTCATCAACGAAAATAGGGGTAATAACTCTAACACAGTGCATTTACTATGTAAAATCCAGAGAGTTCCGAATGTCAACAGGATGTGTAAAAGTAAAGCGAGAAGAAACGTTGGTGAAAAAGTGTTGAATTCTTCAATAATATAAATTAATTTTTAAGATGAAAGGTATTTACGGCCTCAAAATGGTTTGTTGTGAATAATTTGACTGGGTGTTTTTTTTTTTCAATGCAACCTTATTAACGTTCTCAAAAACCGTTTCGGTGTGATTCTGCAATTTTCTGCGGTATATATTACGGGTATATGTGAGCATCTTAAGGTTGAAGGCTACATCGTCACAATATGTCTGACATCCGTTTGAAACGCCATTTTGTTCCGGATTGATAGCGTTATGTCGTGGTACAAAAAAGATATACACCGTTCAATTTAACTCTTCGCCTCGCCTTCTATGGACTTTATCAACCCCATAAATTTCTGTAAACAGTCAGTAACGAACCTAATAAGTAATAGTAATAAAAGTTCCATTTCAAGCCTGTTTTAGAGCAAATTAAGCGAAGTTTATAAGAAATATTTATAAATGATGCAATAAGGTTTTAATAAGTATAGAGAAATGATACAGATCGTGTAATTTATAGAAACTCTTAGTTAAATGTATTCATAATAATAACAATAGGATTATGCGTATGTGTTGTTTAAATCTCAATCATTTCAGTACATAAACAGGCAGAAGTGATATTATTCCCACTCTTCAAATTTCGAGCAACATTAGGAACATGCACATCTGTTATTCATTGACTTCTTCCTGTTATGAAGTTTTTTTTTGTTATTTATTTATGTATTGTCAACTTTCCTAAAAATTATTATATCCTTGTTTAGTTTACACCTCTCTCTCTCTCTCTCTCTCTCTCTCTCTCTCTCTCTCTCTCTCTCTCTCTCTCTCTCTCTCTCTCTCTCTCTCTCTCTCTCTCTCTCCTGAATACATTTTTTTTTAAATCTGAATGTGTGTAGGCATGTTAGAAAGAACATTTTCTTAATTTATGCAATTTTTAACTTTTTTGAACTTTTTGAATTTAATATTCAATAACTGCGGATAAAGTTTTTTTATATACATATTTCAACCAGCGGCTCTAATGAGAAACAGGTTCCCGTACGCTTTTCGAACGGTGATCTTGTGATTTATACGTTTACTATACGATTACAAAACAGGACGATACGTTACATTCAATTATGTTCTCTTTTGCTTCGGTCACCCGAACGTTAATTTTTTCCTGTTCAAAATCAAATATAAATGAAACAAACACATAATGCAGGAGGTTGCAACATTTGCCAAATTTGTTATCATTTTTGTATACAAGTGAAATCAATATGAGAATGGTTTCATCCTTGTAACAGCAAGCCCGGAATCTTGAGTATCGACCACACAAAGTACTGCATCCCTAAAAAATATCTTTCCGAAACCAGGACATCGGAATCATCTTTACTTATTAAAATTAGGTGGCTGGGGATAGTTTTATTGGTTGAGGAAATGTGAGACAGATACATGTAGTGCTCATAGAGCCTATGTTATTTATTATTTCAGTGGATTTTCAAATTTGCTAAAATTGGTCTCCATGATCCCGACTTTTGAGAATTTTTAAACAATTCAGAATAAAACAAATACAACTTACATTATGATAATTATATAGCACCATATAGAATAGCCAGGGACAGTCTCAAAATTTTCTGCAAAATTGCCCTTGTTTTACATTTTCACGGGTCCAACACCACGCTTCAGTCCCTAGCAACTGACATAAACTACCACAGGATTGGTAGCTTAATGTATACCCATGCAAATAATAACCAATTGATGGGTGGTCAATCACCTTCTTTTCGAGTGACATTTCGTGTTCTGAAGCCACCCTACTTTTCAAGCACAAAACCGAAAGTGAAAATGTTGGCCACAGTTTTGCATTTTCATTTCATATCTGATAAAAAGTGCTACCAGTATTAAATAAAATTGACATGAGGTTTTCTATATCCACAAAATGAATGCAATAAATATTTTAGCAATGTATACCCCCGAAACAACCAGCCAAACCTCAGGTTCTCCCTTTATTTCAAATTTAGACGGGTATTTCGTTCGAAACTATCCCCTTCAACCTTATACTTTTATTGCAACTAAGTGATCGTACATGTACCTAAATGGCAATAGAGTCTGGGTTCTGGGTTTAAATACCATATAAGAACCGAATAACTCCTTACAAGAAAATAGTTCCAAGCTATAAGTATAAACTCCTAAGCTAAACATTACTTATGTAAACACGATATTATTTGAACTCCGAGTAGCTAAGACCGCTTATGCGCAGCGTAATTAACCCTAAGGGGCCGTTATCGAACCACGCATGCACAAACTAGTTTTTTTTAATTTTATGTGTAAACAAAAAAAAAAAATGCATAGATCAATACAGTATAGATGCGGCTTCCATACGTTGTGATCCGCTCTTTATAGAAGCAATGTAGATAAAGCAGCGGAGATTGCCATTCTATCTATATTAAAGAAAAATGGGTGGGGAGAGGGATAGGGAAAATCATTTCACCTACCTTGATAAGATTTTGCAAGAATAAATGGGAATTTTGTTTTGGAATGGATATCACTCTTACCCCAGAGCACCTAACAAGTCTCATGAATCAAACAACAGACTGGTTAAGTTGGACAGTAAGAGATGCAATTTAAACAGAAAAAAAAATGAAAGCCTATGTATTAGTATTAATTTAGATAGAAAAAAAAACATATTTGATTCAATAAAACTGAAAGCGTATCCTTAAACTACTGTTTAAACCAGCAGTGAATAAAGTTCGGTCATTTCTTATAGGTCAACTGTCTTTAATTTTTACTATGAACTTGCATGTCTTTAAGCTAACACGAATCCATGAATACACATTATTTCCCTTTTTCACCGACTACCGCCATATAAGTTGTCGATGTCTATTGTTCGGCGTATCGCTACACACCCTTATAAGACCGAAAACACTATTCATGCTTCACCGCATTCAGGTATTTCATACACCTGAACACGTTACATTGAACGACAAGACCTGTAGAAACGCGTTTTGAACAAATAAAATGACAACCACTGGCAAGGAATATCCAATGAACAACGAAACAAGACGGACTGAAATCCACGCACATATAACAGGCAGAGGTTAACGCAGGTATGTTCAAACCTTATTCCGCTAGGTGAAGGGGAGGGCTTCTTACAACAACTTTACATGTAGATAAATAGAGATGTTCAGTAAATCTAATCATGGTCTGAGTGGAAGCCGATATCGATGCTCAAGAATCATTCTAAAATTTTTAAAATGCTAAAAACCCGAGAGCTTTAAGAATACTGAACGATACTTAACGATATCCAATCGTCTATATTTGAACCAAAAATCTGCCTTTCATATAGACATTCTGTTTATACGATGATTATTTTTTCAACAAATTGCTCGTCTTAGTGGATCCACGAAGTTTTACTAAATAAAGGTGAAGGGGTTTGAGACACTGATGCGCCGGTTTTCTTTTTTTTTTTTAATTTTATCTCAACTTGTATTATAATTTATACCACCGATATAATTTTAACAATTATGGTGATGTACTGTTCTCATGTTTTAACAACGATCATGCATGTTTTTGGTTTTTGTTTTGAGTGAACGTCATTTTTGTGATTGTATCGATAAAGTTAGCTAGTTCTCATTAAAACATTTGCAAAAATGATAAAAATAAAGAATGTTGCTGTCAATAACTTTGTGAAGAATTCAGGCCGTAGGGCGTGGCCATATGGTGAAAATGTATGAAATCTTAAAATGTTTTTCTGTCTATTTACACCAGGGGGACCTACCGAATGCATGAATCTGATGTTTTAAGAAGCCCTTCACCAAAATTTTGAAATTCTTGGCATCTGTGTCGGGGGCGCAGGCTCTAGGGTGGAGTAATAGGACCATATAGTGAAAATACATTTTATATTAGAAAATATTCTAATATTCACCCGGAGCAAGGGGAGATAAACTGATTCCACAGTTATGATTGTCATGAAACCCTCTACTCTATAATTTTTTAAAGGTAGTCCATCCATAACGAAGGCGAATTTAACAATTTTGATTGATCTATACTACATCAAATACGTATTTTTAAAGTTATTTTAAGGCTGACTTAAACCAAACTTTGGAGTATTTATGTAGTCAATTAAATAAACTGTTTGCACTTAAAACTTTTTTAAAGAGTTGTCTGCCTTTTAAAAAATTTAAAAAAACATTTTCTGAAAATATGTATGGTAAATTATGAAATATTTTAGCATATTTGAAGAAAGGGAAAACTTTTGCAACTTTTTACCAAGAGAAATGTGAGAAAATTACTTGTCCTAAAAATTGTCTAAAAATGTATTTTTCTCATAGACTTCAATGTTAACTTCAGTATATGATAAATTTGTTAATATCTTTTTTTTCAATTTCAGAGGTGAATCTTTATTATTTAAAAACCCCTTTAAATCACACTCAAATTCGGGTGATTAAACTGGCAATATATTAGATATGAAAAATAATAGTTATAGATGGACTACCTTAACATCAGATTCGGATTAGGGTTAAGGGTTTAGACTCTTTAATGAAGCGTTCAGTGCAAAAATGAGACACTCAGACATATCAATTTAAGGGCTGTGGTACTAAAGTGAAAGCCAAGGCCTGTTAACCTAGATACTCCACTGAAACCCATAAAACTTCACGGTTCCTTCCACTAATCATTCATGGAGAGAGCCTCAGTATGTCTACGGTCTTGCAGAATTGTGCATCTTTCAAAACACTTTTTGGAAGATAACACCCTAGCATCTGATTTGTTAAGCCAGGGCCGAATTTCTCGAAGCATATGCTGCAACCAAAGAGGTGTTGCAAGTTTAAAACCGCAGAAAGAGTTCTAATTAACATTTAAGCAGCATGCAATGTTTCGCTGTTTCACTCATACGACGTAACTGACTGGTTGCGGCGAAAACTCTAAGTAGAAGCATTTTAATCCATGCCAGTAACCTTAAATACCCTCCTCCACACATTCACACATAAAGATAGAGAGAAAAGTATTTAAGTATTCAAGGAATAAATAACATTCAAACGTGTTTAATTGTTGAACTTCATGTAATCAAAATTATAGGAAATTATAAGTTAATTGTGAGTTTATACAATCATGTACAGTTATATTTTTCTGTTAAATGTATAATTTATTATTATTGATATATTGTGCAAAATAAATGTTTGTGAAGTCACGTAAAAGATCATGCTTTCGAAATATTATGCTAGCAGGAACTTATGGTATTTCACCACCAGTAATAGTTTAAAACCCGGGTTTATTCACCCCTTTTGTGTAAAAATGCGGTTATGGTAGAGAAGTTCATAAGCGTTGCTATTTTTTTCTGTAGGGGGTCCTAGGCCAATTTTAAAAATTTTTACTATGTAAATTTAATAAGCTCCAATTTTCCCGAGGAGGGGGCCCAGATCCCCTGACCCCCTCCTTTCTAGATCCCCGCATGAAGATTAGTACATGTATCTAAATAATCTAAATATAAATAGTCTGTCCTGTTTCACTAATAAATATAAGCATTACTTATCGTTTTTATGTATGCATACAGTGATACACTCGTACTATGATTATAAACAAATATATCATTGAGATATTATCACATCATACGGAATTATTAATAAATACATTTTTTTTCCTTTTCCTCAGTAAACAACTTATTATGAGTCTTACTTTTGGAATTGTTTTCAATATAGAAGGATACCTACTGTCTACAATTAAAGGTAGGGATGATAGGGTGCCAATTTGTTCACATTGCCGATTTCTTGTGCAGAGAACAGTAAAACCCTTTATTTGATTGTGCATGAATATTTCAAAATTAATTGTTGTACATATATTTTGTTATAATTCATTCATTGATATATCAACAAGAAAGAATAAAAGCATCTGTTTCACAGCCAAGTTAAGTTTCTCTGTAGTTTCCTACCCCCCTACCCCCCACCGCACCAAAATTGACAATAATTACATATAAGTCATGCAAATGTTTACTTTTTTTGTAAGTAAATCTCTAAAGATTTAATAAGCACTGCAAACCAAGATGTGTGTATTTAATATACTACTACATTACACTTAGCCAGATAAAATGTAATCAGGATGAAGCTACAAGGGGTGAGTGGTGCAAATTTACCAATTTGTCGCCATACACACAGAACACCAAATAAAGAAACTGTGAGTGGTGTGTGGAATGCATAAAAGATGGCGGCAAATTATCTCAAATAATCAGTGCAAAAACCCACAAATAGGCTGTTATTTGTTACATATCCTGCAAAAACATTGATAAAAAATGTTATCGTCCCATAACATATATAGCCGATTAAGTTAGTGTGTACATATGGTCAACGTACATGTAATTCTAATATACAAGAAGGCGGACGTATTAGGCGGGGATCCAGAAAATTAAATTTCAAAAATGATCGGTTGAATTACATTAAATGCTTTGAAAATTGTTTTAAACTATCGCACGGGTCAAAATGCGTGATAGAAGCTATGTACAGTGTAATTGGAAACTTTCATTTTATATCAATATGTAGTATTACCTATTATAACAAATGAGAGTATAGCACAACTGCCACAAGCAATACATGTCCTTTACCGGCACCACCTCCCTCCCCATAAAAAATGAAACAATTGTCGTTTTATTTGCTAAAATGTGTGTGGTTCAAGATTTTTTCTAAAGTACATACCCGATTAGAATTGAAAAAAAGAGTCGTACGTTTAAAACTAATTTTGTCAAAACTTTTAGATTCATTTGGTTATATTTTGGTCCATTTGGGTAAATATATGCACCAGCGCAGCTCTAATTTATATATAATTCATGCCATAAATTCAAAATATTTTCAAAAATTAATAGCTTTAAATCCAGTGGATGAAAGAAAAGGAAAACAAGTCGAACTCGATGAGTGCTAATACCTGTGTTGAATGAATGGTACAGTAGGATATGCGCAAAAAAGTCCCGTCTACTCTTTCCTACCCTATAATTATATATTATACTCATAATTTATCTACAGTGCATCGTTATGGTGCTACACAGAAAGTTTTATATTAATTTGCCGAGCCAAATAAAAAAACCCTGGAAAACGAAGAGAAAACAAAGTGGGGACAGAATAACTGACAAATTAATTAGGACTATATAGCCGCCCCCTCCCCCCCCCCTCTTGAAATGTATATACTGAAAACAGATTATTGGCGTACAGCATCCGCACACAATTTAAAGAAAATTTCATGTTTTTTTATCATTTTCGCTAGCTAATGTAAGACATCACAAATACCCCAAGCCCCCTCACGGAAAAGGAAATGCTAGGTGATGAGAGAGAGAGAGAGAGAGAGAGAGAGAGAGAGAGAGAGAGAGAGAAAGAGAGAGAGTCGATGTAAATCACAGGTGCGCTAACACCGTTAAAATTAAAGCTTGCTAGTTGGTCTGCCCTACCCTAGCTACCTCCTCTCTTTTCTCGTTTTAGAGGCTTAATTATTAAGGTTTTCCGCTGGGAGCGGAAAACCTTACTATTATTCTGAAAAATTTTCAAATTTCTTATTATTTTTTTTTTCTTCTAGACGCCAACTTTGATCCTTAATATCTCGCTCGTTTGTTCACTGATTGTTTTGAAATTTTCAGGACTGATAACATGCCGCGTGATGTTGTTGTTGTATATTTTAGTTGAGGAAAATCCCTATCCGGTTTTGAGTTATTCCCCTTTTAGTAAAATTTAACGACTTTTTTTGTCCAGGAGGTTTAGCTTTAACGATGACTGGCAGAGTCTCAAACATGGGCTGGTTTGGAAGCTAATACATTGAATTTGTGCGAGATATATTTTATTTATTATTTAGATGCAAATAAAAGGGTATGTATAGATGTGAAACAAAGGTAAGAAAAAAAATCAAAAAAATTCGCGTATTTTCCGTGTTAGTTTTCTACCTGATAAAAATTTGTTATAACATGTGTTTTAAAAGTTCTTGGTCTTACTCAGACCTTTCATTCGGTATGCCGAAAAAAGGGCTGGCCCTTATAATTAGGGAGTTAGAGGCGTCCAAAGTTTCTTGTCAATAACTTAAAAAGGAATAAAAATTTATAATGCACTATTGAAGCAAAGTTGTAAAGAAATTAATTTTGAATCCTTCTATAGTATTCAATTTAATGTTTTCGTAATTTATAGTCAGTATTTGCAGAAACAATTGTTGTCAGTTCGGTCCATTTTTGTGGGGGTGCGCACGTTTATGAGGTTATGAAAGGGCTTCTTGTAATGCATTAACTGGTACATGAAGTGCGCAAAGTAATTCCACATAAAATTCCCAAATGTTTTTATTCATATGTACATTTTCATTTCATATAGATGAACCTCTTTGACCTTATTTTTGTTGTTTGTTTCATAACTGTGCCCCTGTCTATATTTAGATGCATTACGAGACTCAGGTAACCGATCGATAGGGGAGTCGCTAGCTGTATTCAGGCCGTTGCCTAGACGATAGTGCATCTGTTTGTAGACGTACACGTTTAACGCCCCACTGTGTTACTGTAACAGAGACATTTTGAATTGTTTCAGTACTGGGAGATGTGTTAATAAAATGGTTTCAATGCATGGTAATTAAACTCAACTTTTCTACAATACGTATACACGGCCGTCCTATAAAGCACAATGTGTATTACTGACATGACACATGTACGCTGGCAATTTAAACGAACGCGGGATTGCTCCCGATAGAACAATTCTTTTAAAGCAAAAAAAAAAATAAAATACTGAATTGCGATGGATATAATATAATTATCATCGTGGAGATGATTTTAAAAAGTGAACTTATATTCGTATACGATAATATTTGAATCCAAAGCCGCTAGTTTTAAGTTACGGTTATTAGGGATATTAATTATGACTTGCCCCGCGTTTCAGGTTTTTTACTTGCAAAACATCTACAAACGAAAATACCAAACAACCTTCAGCAGCAACTTATAAATTATTTATTGCATACACAATTCTCAAGAGGTAATTAAATAGATTTTATAAATGCTTTATACTTGTATACATTCGCTATCTTCCATGGAAAAAAGTGGCATGGAAAAAAAGTTGTTCAATGTTCATCAAATACGCTGTAGCCTTAGCAATCGAAAATAATTAACAAACTGTATATTGATAGATTGACATTCAGACCCGCAATGTGTTATTTTACAAGTTCTTGTGTTTAATTTTTAAAAGAAATTGTGCACATGCAAAGCAATGCAATGCTAGGACAATTAAATTCCAACAATGTATATGGTGAGGCCGGTCAGACTGATACTGGTTCTGCTTGTTCTACAAATAGCGAATGTAAGACGAAGTATTTGGGTGTTATATTTTAAACAAATATAAGTATTGCTTTCTTAAAAGCTTGCATTACTCAACAAAGTATTTTTATTGGAATCATTCTTAGTTACCTTAACTGCATATGTGTACCGCTCGGTCTGTATCCCGGTAAAATTGACTACCATCCGAAATTTTTCATACAAGGTCTACAGACTAGCAGCTAACATTACCTTTAAAAATACATTTTAGAATTTGCCGCTGTTTATAAATTCATTAAAAAGACGCGCAGAATCAAGTGGTTATATGTCGTTTGATATGGGATTTATGACGTCTATTTATATTGTTTTCATTAAAATTATTTCAAGCTTGTGGGTGGAATGAAATCAGTTTCACATGTTATATGACATAAAGATGTTTTCTCCCCACTTTTTCTCGCAGCAACTATTTTTTTTAAAATTTACATAAAAAATTGAATTATCATGGAGATGCGCCCCCCCCCCCCCCCCCATTTTTTTGTAGCATGTAAAAAACAATGGTATGAAAATCATGAAATTATTATTGAAATTTTGAAAATTTTGGAAAATTCTAAAAAAAAAATTTCTTTCTTTGCTTGTCAAGATTTGTTGGATGAGTTTGTCCCCCCCCCACTTTCAAAAACGATGCTACGTGCCTGGAAATTACTCATTTCTTTATTCCCCTCTTTAATAAACAAAGCAAACTAACAAACATAACCGATCCAGACAAATATAATTACATGTATCAAAAATAAACTTCAAAAATAAACTACACATTCATCCTTCACCCACAATATTGCCTTTTCGATATTTGTCATCGTTGTAGACCCGTGTAACAATCTGTTACATTATATATGTAAGTAGGTGCTTGCACGACAAAGAACCCCTTGCTGATCTCCATTTCATTAACGCATACAAAGAAAAAATATATTTTGGTTTATTTTTGAATTTCTATTGATGTAAAAAAAGAGAATAAATTGGTTCTCAGTCTCTCTTTATGCCTGTTTGTTAGCGGTTATCCAAGTTCATTTTGAATATCCTTTTGTAATTTAAGAAATGCGATGTAAATTTTTTTTCATGCAATATTTCGGATAAAGCAATGAAGAGTTGTTTCTTGAAATTTTATTAGACCGTAAAATTGTAAAATGCTAACATTGAAAATTGTGCCCGATTTCATTCTTTTTTTAAAGGTAAAACTTTATTTATTTAAAAAATGATTCTTTGAGACAAACAAATTGACATAATCAATAAGAGTTTGACAATCTCTAACTTCAGGTCTGTAGCTTTTAGTCAGAAAAAGAATCGGATGGAAGACCTACGACACGGATCGACCAACCGAATTTCTTGAAAATTGCCATTATTTTCGTACGCGGACGCAATACTCACCGAGACTAAATGATTCGTATCTTAAGTTGTAATTGCTTTGAAAGGTAATATTGGTTTTCTGATAATTATGAACATGAATAATTGAATAAAAATGGTTAAAATTATAGTAAAATTACCGGCATCGGTCTTCTCCGTGCGCGGATCTAGAAGGGGAAGGGTTCCAGACCCCACCCCCACCCCCAGCGAAATTTCTTTCAATTACGTGTACATTATAAACTTACCGAATATGCCCCGGACATCCCTTGGCAAACTCAAATAACCGTCTGACTTTTCAACCCCACCCCGGAAAAATTTTCTGATCCGCGCATGTTCCCCGTCCTCGAAATACAAAATTATTCTTCAAAACCCCTTGTAAAATTTCCAAAATCTCCGCACTAAAAGATTCATTGGCGCTTGCGTTCGATAAAAATGCGTGTAAAACGTTTGCCAATGGTCTTTTTACCTTCGTACCGGGCATAACCACAGTCCCACTCTGTGAATAAAATGCGGCGAATCAAACTAGAGACAACGTGTTAAGATCTGTATTTGCTTATAAACATGTAGTATCATCGTGCAAAATGCACTGTTCAATTATAATTTTTTTTACTGTACTTGTAAAATTCGTAATTTTTTCTCACAGTTTATTTCTTACAAAGTTACTTTTTTATTTAGTGATTGACACTTTTCAGACTTTATATGTGATTTCAAAGAGACAGAGTGTCATGTCTCAAGGACTGTTAATCTCTTAAAACAACATTGTGCAATTATCAGATTTTCATTTCTTGGACATCAAAGACTCATTGAGTTTATTTAATTATTTTATATCTGTGAACCGTTCACTCAGCTTACTTATATCATTACCTGTCAATTTATACTCATTGTTAAGATTCTTATAAATAGTTATGTACAATTGTCAATGCGCAGTCTGGAATACGGCGGCCAGCCCCGGCCACGTCCGACTCTCCCAGAGTCTTGAGTCCGGAGGCCACTACTGGCCATATCCGAATTGTTTGTAACATGTCTGTCTGTTAAATTTTTATAATGTTGCCATCGTTGAGTCTCGTCCAATAATGTGGAATCCTGCATCAATTGCCTGTTTATTTCTCTGGAACTGTATACTGGTGGACCTTCGGGAATACGGCAAACCTACCCTTCGTTTTAGCTTACGGCCCACAGCGCGCCACAACCTTATACCTTATACACTTTACGCCAACATTCCCTCACCCCGTTCGTACTGCACACGACCGATGCAGACCCAGACGAATTCTCTATCACCGTAAAATCTACGCGGTCACAGAAATATATTACTTTGTTTCTCAGTGTTTACACATCTAATATTGTACTATGGTCAGCTATCAATTTTTTGAAATACGTCACAAGTATGACGCAGCTACGACGGAAAACCTAATCGTTGCTTGCAACGAGCTCGTCTCTAGTTGTCTATATATGCTTGTAACAAATCAAATCAATTTCAAATTCTAAATCAAACTGAATTTGACACTACAAAACTCTCTCTGTGTCTGTCTGTCTGTCTGTCTGTCTGTCTCTCTCTCTCTCTCTCTCTCTCTCTCTCTCTCTCTCTCTCTCTCTCTCTCTCTCTCTCTCTCTCTCATATCGACAATGGCATTGCCATACCCTACAATACACTATTCTTATCTGGATTTTTGTCTTTGAGGTTGTAAATCATTATATCTTCTGTGGTTTAAAACTTTATCATAACCTATATTTTGACATGTCGATTATTTTTTTTAGTTTCGTTTCATAGCTAAAACATTTAGATTAAACAGATCTTTCTTCGCGAGCCGATTTTTACACAGTTGGGGCGAATACACTTCGGGTTAAAATTGTTCGGGGGGAAATACATACAGGGCAAACAAAACTACTTAGATTCGCAAAGCCAACAGTGTTATTTCTAATTTAATTGTTTATACTGTGTGGGGTTAATTCATCAATGTTAATTTAACCATTTTATAACCACTATATAAGAGCTATTAAGACATTTATTTGTAGGAAAGAGCATGTACGAATGATCTTTATTTAGAACAGTTTGATGTTGCTAGGATACAGGTTTCAGATCCATGATTTGATTGGTTAATTTAGATATTGAATCTCGAATTTCGAATCTCGAATCTCGTATTTCGAATCTCGTATTTCGAATCTCGAATCTCGAATGATCCTTCTCGGCTTTCGTAATTTTGTATTATTTATGTATTATATATATTAAAGTTGAGGCATAATCACATGATGAAAAAATCAAAAATGACAATATAGTAAATGCAAAAGAAATGCACATGACTTTATAAACGTAAGTCTGATTTATTTATACATTCATTACTTATTGAAACAATGAACGTATTAGTAGTGAATTAGAAGGTTATGGTTTGTACAAACACTCCTTGACACACCATTCTATTAGCCGAAATAGTCTACATATTTTATCATCATATTATTCGTCCAAAACATAGGCTCATATCTAGTTTGTTCTCATATGTAATGAGGTTAGGGTATCTTGAATGCATTTTATATATTTTTATTCTTCAAACTAACGTTGTGAAATTCTAACCATTTTATACTTGAGGCCCGTAGGCAAATGGTTAACACAGCTGTTACATGTATCCCGGTGATGGAACAAGAGGGCTATCATACATTAATAAATACAAGGCGTTATTGATTCGAATCACAAGTTGTTTGTTTGTGTCTGAAAATGATTTAATTGAATATCGCATTTAGCCTTATATAAAAAGAAATATAAGGAATTATTTTTTTTGCAAAATCAAAACTAACGATTTTACAACAAGCATAATGTCCGATCCATTGGTATTTTAAGCATGCATTGTGCTGCATTATAAGCATATACGTGTGTAACAATAGTATAAAACGTAATTTGTGAGTACACTTTAATTAATAAACCAAATCAGTTAGAATTAATGATAATTAATATAGTACGTTATTTTAAATACATCAATTGCAAATAATTTTCGATAATGGTTGAAGTGATCGTTCATTAATCAATTAGAAGAACACTTAAAATTCAAATGATTGGATCAGTTTTGTTTTAATGACACATTACTCCTCATACATCTAAGTGTATCAAGAACAAGTACTTGAGATCGCTTTTCATACATTATGTTATTCTACGTAAAACCAATGCAACATCGGAGCTGCGTCCTCATGGCGATCCCGCAACGACATCTTCAATTATCGCGTCGGGATCGCCAAGAAACGTGTAAAACGCCATGCGACGGCGTACTGATAAACACGCATTAGAAACGCAGTGAGGTCGCCCTGACAGCACAGTAAGGTCTCCAAGGCTCCGTGGACGTGATAAAGTAACGCACATATTCACAGTATGAACGCAGTGATAAGTCAGTTGCGCTTGCACAGAGACCTCTCAGGAGTCCTTTGTGATATCACCGTGTCTATATCGCGCGCACACTGCGCTTCAATGGCGTTTGAAAATGCTGTTTTTGCTGCATTCATACAGCGACCCAAATAGCTGTTGTTGCGAAAATCGCGTTCTCTTGACGTTTCTTCTGCGTTCATTAGCATCTATACCGCGCTTCCACGGCGTTTCTAGTTCGTTGTCAGCCTGACCGCAAAACATTGAAGCAATGGTTGTTGTACAATAGCAAGCAATATATTATTATCACCCATGATGTGGATGACAATGTAAAAAGTAGCATTTGCGAATATTTCATGACCTATATTTAAGGACGTAGATGAAATTCATGCCATTTTGTTCTGATGTTGCTAGCCCTTCTATGTTTTGTATTAACTGATAACGGTTCTTTTTGTTGACCTGTATACTAAGATTTTTGTCTTTCACATATTATTTAGAAATTAGTTACGTTTTAATTCCAATGAACCTTATTTCATTACAAAACAAAAAATGTTTTTATCAATTTTTTACTAATTGTAACGTTCAAAATTCCTTTTTGTTTCCCATACAAATGTACACATTAAAATTTACCTACCAATAAGTAAAACATAATCATGAGCACGCAGTCAGTGCACAGAGCACGCCGTGGACGCTCCGGACGCTCCGGAGCTCCGTAAAAACGCCTCGTTTGGCGTCAGGACGCCGACACAGCTTCACGTGTACAACTTTTCTGATTTAATGTGATAACCACTGACTTATTTTGTGCTTAGCAAGCTCTTTTTTACAAATAATTTTTTTTCGCTACCTGATTAACTTTAGAAATCAAATTTGCTTGACTAAAAGAAATAAAATAGCATATGTTTAGTTGCAATTGAAAACATTTTCACACAGGATGTTTTTTTTAAACAAAGAAGCATACAAAAGATGTGTGACCCCTCTTCTATTTATGATCTGCCATGGCAAATTATGGCTTTCATTGGCAATCGTGTCTTTGTTGGCATTTGTATTTAACTAATAATCAAGATTATATAAGACAGCAGCAGGCCACAAACTGAAGTTTGTATTTTAACAACCGACCTGCCACCCACTTGGTGAGCAGGTATATGCCTGCAATATTTCAATCAATTAATCATTAAATATATCAACAATAAAATTGTTTAATCAATCAATAAAAAACAATAACACCAGCAACAGGATTGATCAATCAATCACTTTATAATCAATCAATAAATTGTTCGATCGATCAATTTAGCATACTTTTACATGTATTATTACAAAGCATTCATTAAGACAAAAAATGTTAACTTTAGTTACTTATGTATCCGGAGGGTATACGAATGTTGTCCATAAAGTTCGTGAACACATGTAATTTTACTTAAAATAACAGTGCCATTATCAGGAAAGTATAATGATATTTTATTACAGAGTATACTAATTTATTTGTATAAAAATCAGAGCTATGCATGTTTTTGTATTGGAGTAATCATTATTTATACATTGCCTATACAGATCGCACGGCTCAGTCTGAGTTAAGACGACGTTTCTATAGTGTCGTAGTCCTGGGTTTACCTGAGAGTAATATGCCGCATTCACCGTTTGGTCAAAGGGTACAATCGCATACTCCATAAAATATTATCGCTTGTGCTACTTGTGGATAAGTAAACTCGAACTATTTCGGAAGTTTTTTTCCTGGTTCCTCCATCGTTTCTTTTGTTTCTATTGGTGTTTTACCTCAGTCGACTCAATTTTATGATGGCGCACTGTTCCGTGCGGTCGCTTTTTCAGGCATGTTTAAAGACATCATAACTTCATAATTGATATCTTTACTTAATTTAAAGTGTACAAGATATTAGAAACCCATTTATATTCATAGACAAACAATTCGACGTAAAAAAGAGATAAACATACAAACAAGAAAGAGATATTGTTTGTGTGTACTCTAACCTCTTCGATGCCCCATAACACGGACGTACATTTCATCATCTCAAACGTGTGGTGTATATTACCCGTGTGTTAAACCTTTGCTATATCAAACGGGTGATGCTTTATTGAATACTTCCGGTCCGAACTATTTTTGACACAGCCCCTCGTTTCAACACTTCAATGACCTTTTTTCGAAGATTAAAATTAATATAAAATTGATTTTTTTTTCTCAAAGATTTAAATAACATGTCAAGATTTTTTTGGATAAGTTTACCCCCCTTCCCCCACAATCAATTTGCTCCCGACGCCACTGTGCAGTTTATAAAACTACAAATCACGTTAGATATCAAAGGAGTTCAATCTGACGACGCGATGGAAACATTTCAAAACATAACACTTTGGTTGTATTTAAGTACAAGAACTTACCGAAATAATGTGTTGTTAAGATTTTTATTCCACCACCATAAGAATCTTTATTCAATACTTTATATTTTGAATTGTTAGGCTAGTGTTTTTTTTTTAATGAAACATCAACAACTGTTCCATTTTCGAGTCAACTCAAACTAAAGAGCATTCGCAACTTTAGGTATGTCGACAAACTAGATTATTCAAGTTTTCTGACCAGTTTTTTCCTTTAATCAGGTGAATAAGCTCTGAGAAAAAATATTTAGAGCTAAAAATTATTTTTAAGGTTTATTTAAGTGAAGCTTTTCATTTAATCAGTAAGAGTTATCTCCGAAATGACGTACTAAATCGTATTGCGCAAGGTCACAATTACAGCATAACACAACTTTGCATCATCTTTTTAAATCTTTTTTAAAAAAATCGGTCATAAAAGGGGGTGTTTTAAAAGCTTCATGATATAAATCGAATCGTATGAGATAAATGACACATCTATAATTATGTAATTTTTTATTTGTTTTATCCAACTCGTTGAATTGATAATATTCGATCAAGCCTCGCAAATATATACATGTACATGTACACCAATTAACTCGTTAGATGAAGCAAAAATAAAATCACACAAAATAGATATCCTCCATGTCCGATATTAAACTGAACAAATCAAGTTAG
This sequence comes from Magallana gigas, assembly GCF_963853765.1. NCBI lineage: Eukaryota > Metazoa > Mollusca > Bivalvia > Ostreida > Ostreidae > Magallana > Magallana gigas. The sequence goes on from NC_088861.1 coordinate 32,476,922, forward strand.
CTAACAATAAATGTTAATGAATTTATATTGAAAAAAAAAAACTCCGAATGGTTTACTTACATGTGCGATCTTTTTAATGAATCAGTCAATTATCGATCATTTCACTCGGTAATAATTTGATAAGGAAAATAATTTGATACAAATGTGTGTTTAAACAATAGTTCAATAAATAAGTCAAAGTTATTGATCTGTTTTTCATACAAAAATCTTGAAAAAACAAAAATCTACATGTTTGTTAACGTTATTATGTACAATCCCCGTACGATTTAATTTATTCGTTACACAGGAAAAGTTATCTCGTTTTAAGAAAATTTTGTTTTTATTATTCCTTTT